>NC_036639.1:2218122-2311129 GCF_002806865.2 Cucurbita pepo subsp. pepo | reverse complement strand
CTTGGAAGAAAGGAAACGAAAAAGAAGCGATGGAAACGGGTTTGTATGATACGATGTACCCAGGAAAAATAACACGTGACGCTGAGCTGTCAGGTCCTCGGACCGGGAGGGAGAAGAGGGCACGCGGATTTCACGTGACGCACCAACTGCATGCTGCCACGCTGGATAATGGACCGACGTCAAATTTTATTGCCTTTTTAATTTCTTTTGTATGAAGCCAGAGTAGCACGTGATCAATATCGACCCCATTTATTATTTACATTTATTTTACTTTATAATAATAATAAAATAAATAAATAAATAAATTATTTATCAAATATTTTTTGTATGGCTTGTCTTCTATATATTTTCCAAAAGAATTAAAAAAAAATATATTATTTTTGAACTAATTAAAATGGTCTGGTTGCTAGTAAAAAATAATTAAAATAAATTTGAAAATATAAAACTAATAAAATTGGGAACAAAGTTGAAACAAAACAAAATAAATATCTTGTTTGGATAAGACCTCGTACAATAAATTATAATTTAATCATTTTTTTTATATATATATTGGGCTCGAGAAAACAATCAACGCCTAATTTTGTATAAATTGGGCTTGAGTTTCAGCGTGAATACACACACCTAATGTTAGAGGACACGAGGACCCTTTTAGCATAGGTTGACTTGATCTCGTTGTTATAATAAACAAAGCTTTCCATCACGATCTTCAATACTTGTGTTTCAAAGGGAAAAATCGTCTCTTTGAAGGTCAGTATAATTCTCTCCCGAACGCACTCTTTATGAAGGAATCAGGTTACCAAAAGTCGAGATATCGAAAACTTGTCGGGTCATTGTTTAGATTCCAAAGGTGCATATTCGATTCTTGTGTGTGATCGAGAATTGTAATATATAAAGAAATGTGATGAAATGCAAGTTTGTTAGCCCACATGGCATCACGTGGGCATATGGTCCCTGCAGCATGCATGCACACATTGATAAGAGTATTATTAGGGTGTAAGTTGAAGGATCTTCCACTCCACTATACATCTTCTTTTGTCAATTCCTTTGATTCTTTTCTAACCTATGCTTTCATCATTTCCCTTATTTAAAACAAAAATAAATAAAAAGAATACAACGGAATGTGAATTCATGAGAATTTAATCGCTTTTTCTTGTCTCGAGTTTATTATTTCTTTATACATCTTCGATAAAATGCTCATCCGTAACCCATCTTTAATAAAATGCCCACCCCCGTAACCCATCTTCGAGAAAATGCCCACCCATAACTATAAAGTGCATAGGGATTGACGTCTTACCCATTTGGCACTGGACGCTCAACAAATGGGGTACTATTGGGTCGGGTAGATTCAATATGTTGGCGACTTAACAGACTTCATTGGACGTTCAAAAAATAGGGTACTACAACAAATGGGGTACTATTGGGTCGGGTAGATTCAATATGTTGGCGACTTAACAGACTTCATTGGACGTTCAAAAAATAGGGTACTATCGTGAATTCAGTAATAGACGCTAGTTGGCATTCCAACCTTCTCCTCAGGGTCTATCCAAAAGAGAATCATACCTCATAGCATTCCAGGCTTCTCCTTTCAGGACCTATCCGAAAGAGAATTATACCTAATGGGACAAAGCGAACAATATTTACTAGCGGTGTTCAGGGCCTACATACCTAATGGGACAAAGCGAACAATATTTACGTGTTCAAGGCCTACCCAAAAGAGAATCATACCTAATGGGACAAAGCAAACAATATTTACGTGTTCAGGGCCTACCCGAGAGAGAATTATACCTAATGAGACAAAACGAACAATATTTACTAGGGGTGAGTTTAACTGTTGCAATATTACCCCATCATTATTATTATTTTTTTAATTTCATAGTAAATTTATGTTGAAATTGATGTGGGCATTATATATTCATGTAAAAATTGCAACATTGTGACCAAAATTGTACTTTTTAAAAATGAAAATGCATCGAAGTAAATAGTTATGGGCCTAGAGAGGGGAATGGGGCAGGCTGGCAGTTTCGTTGTGGGCCGTCAGCAGCCCATTAAAGCCCAACGTCTTGCATTCAATTCTATGAGAGAACTATAGGAATGGGCCTAAATGGAACTGGAGGCCCATTTTCTAAAATTGTAATTATTCGAGGATTTTATCAAATAATATAATTTTTTCTATGAGATTTTATTAAATTATAAATAAAAATTTTTTATTAAATCATAAGAACAAAATTGAATCTTTTAAATTAAAAGAACTAAAATTCTAATTTTTTTCTAAATTGAAATATTTAATTAAACTATTACAAATGAAATTATTGGGGAACCTTCAACTCAACCTTCAAAGTGTGACCGCACTGGCTTTGTTGAGCGCTCAGAGAGCCAGAAACGACGAGATCACCGCCAGAACTGTCGCAGCTCCGATGAACCTACCGCTTGAGGCGCCAGAATCATCGCTAGGTCCTGGTGCAGCCGCATCAGAATCGTCGTCATCGGTCGCATCTGGAGAATCGGCAGCGGGCTTTGGCGGAGAGCTCGCCGGTGAATCGGCAGCGGGATTTGGCGAAGGACTCTCCGGTGAATCGGCAGCGGCCTTTGGAGACACGCCCGGAGCATGAGCACTTGATGGAGACCTAGCGCCTGGAGCTTGAGCACTTGATGGAGACCTAGCGCCCGGAGCACGAGCACTTGATGGAGACCTGGCGCCCGGAGCACGAGCACTTGATGGAGACCTGGCGCCCGGAGCATGAGCCCTTGATGGAGACCTCGCGGCCGGAGCATCAGCCTTTGATGGAGACTTGGCGGAAGGAGCCGGTGCCTTTGATGGAGACTTGGCGGCCGGAGCATCAGCCTTTGATGGAGACTTGGCAGCCGGAGCCGGTGCCTTTTTAGGAGATTGGACCGGAGCAGACGCCTTCGGTGGTGGTGCTAGTGGAGTGGAGTGGCCTGGCTTGGAATCGATTCCAGGAACCTGAATCGGAGAAGTAATCTGAAGAACAGAGATGTTGTACGGCTGAGCAGCAACAGATCTCACCAATTTCGACTCGGCCTGTGCTCCTTTCACAGCGGAACCGAACGCAACCTCGCCTTCATTAGTCAGCGTAACCTTGAGAAAACCTTGCTGATTCATGGCGATGCCAGTGGTCTGAAACAGAGTGGTGAGAACGGAAGTACTATCGCTCGCCAATGTTGCAATTTTCTTAGTATCGTAGTAGTCAAGAAGAACGTGAACGCTCAAGATCCGCTTCACGACGTCCAATGGCTTGCCGGAGAGGCTAGAAACGGCACCATTGTCGAGAGCAAGGACGGTGAGAGTCAAGCGGCTGTTAATTTCATCGGCGAGTTTGGTTTGTGTGAGTAAATCGTTGAAATTGGTGAAATCAGGGAACTGGCCAAGGAGCTTAGTGACATTGAAAGCCGATGCGGCGGATAAGAGGAGGAAATTCACAAGAAAGGCAGTGGAAATAGCTCTGGAATCCATTGTTATTCAATGATTGCTTGTTTTCTCTCAATTTTTTCAGTGCATCCACTCCAAATCCGAGACCATTGAGCTTGTTGAATCACAGTGACGATGGAACGGGATTTTTATAGCAGGTGAAAGGTATGAGTACTCATTTCTGTTTGTTTGGCTGGCAGTAAAATTCTCACTGAAATTTTCTTTTCCGGGAAAATTGTTGATTCATAGTTTGAAATTTGGACATAGTGATGAGGATGAGAAAATCATGTTCTGTTCAACACTCCTTCCTCTAAATCTGTTTCTTTATCATCTAATTTTAGAAAACTTGTTTGCAATCCATTTGAATTGAGTTTATAATTGAATGTTCTGATAAATTATAGTTTTAATTTTTTGAATAAAATGTTTGTTAGCTACATAGATCTTGATCTAAATGATTATATTTATTCAAATTTTCAAGGTGTTCGTTCATGAAGATATTACTTCTTGATGGGTGTCGGTGTGTCGTCGTATGCACCATATTGTTCTTTGTCATCGTCATCATTGATATCCATAATATTGTTCTTCATGTTCTCTTTTGAGCACTCAACTTTTAGCTGGTATTCCTTCCTAACCATCTCTAAATGGAATCGAACCATAAATCGAATCATGAATTGAATTGAAGATAGATCAAATTACTTGAGGATGGAAGGACGTTTTATTGAATGGGATAGAAGGTTTGATAGATTATTTCTCGAGTTCCCAAGAGCCACACAAAGCTTGATAAAAAACGTGGAGCCACACCTCAATAAAGAAAAAATGTGGTTATATTTCGAGTTTACCTATAATGAGGTTAAGGCCTCGATTAGTCAAGTGTTTAAATTCGAAATTTGACTTCGGAAATAAGAAAACTTGTCTTTAATGTGATGGTAACGAGCAGAGGCTCTCTATTTTCTTGCTCGGTTGTAGAATCTCGTGCTAGTTAGGTTATGGTTGAATTAGTTGACAACTGATCAACTTCCAAGGTGTCATGTGAAGCTGTTACTCGAAAATAAAACTAGGGAGGGAAAAATCTTACGTGTGAAAATACATTTAATCGTATTCTTTTTAAAATATTTGAAAATTTAAGTTACTACAAAATATTGGTTTTTTTAATTATGAATTATTTTTATATTTTTGAAAATTTTGGAATATCATTGAGACAAAATTAGATTTTATATAATTTAGCCAAAATAAAATTGTCCCAAAATTCGTAATTTTAATAAAATTTGTTCTCTCTTTTCTCACGGTGGCAACTTGCTAACTGACACGTCATCATCTCCGTCTTAGCCCGAGGGGTCTGGTTTCTGCTCTCGGCTTCTTATCAATGGTTACTGCTCTCTGTGCTAACATTTCCGCTTCTCCTTCAGGTATCATCGTTTTCTCTACAAGAGATGGAAAATAAAAAAAAACCCTAGAATTTGACCTTGGTTTTGTTCGTCTATGTTCTTACCGGCGTTGTGTAATGTTTCTCCGATTTCGAGCTTTCAGTTGGACGTTGCAAGTACACCGGTCAATCTGTGGTACGTTTATTGTTTCTTTCTGTAAATTTAGTTTCGTTGTTTGGTTCTTGTGATTTTTGTCTTCGTTGTGATTCTTTTTCCTTTTTACGGTCTCGGTCGTTCGATTGGCGTTTCGTTGAGTTTTGCAATTCCATTTTGTTAATATCTGATATATTTGGCTGAGATTTCAGTGTGATTGAGGCTCAGGATGACTGAGTTTTAACTGAGATTAGTCTTTTATGGACAATGAACAGAGAGCGGTGCCGATACGCGTTTTAACTGTTGGGAAGAAGAGGTCTCGTGGCGTTCAGCTTCTCATTGACGAGTATATTGACAAGCTCAATAACTACTGTAATGTGGAAGATGTTCAACTGCGATCAAATCCTAGAAATGCGCGGTATGTGATTGTACGGTTGGTTTTCATTTATCAGTTTTCTGATTTACGCTCGAACTTTCAATCTCTGATGAATGATGCTAATCTTAATGAATGCTTTCCATTCCATGTTTCGTTTCTGCATTATAGGGATCCAAGAGCTCAGGTTGATGACGAAGACGTAGCTGTTGTGAATCTTCTCAAGTCCGACGATTGGGTTTATCTCTTAACATTCATTTTCGTTGAATCATTACGAGTTTTGTTATTCTGGCTGTGCTCTTTTATTTGATAACTAGTTTAGAACTCTCTTTGTGAGACCTCGCATCGATTAAAGAGGGGAACGAATGCCAGTGAGAACACTAGACTCCAAAGGGGTGGATGGATTGTGAGATCCCACAACGGTTGGAGAGGGGAACGAAACATTCTTTACAAGGGTGTGGAAACCTCTGTCTAGTTTAGAACTAGTTTAGAGCTCTCCCTGTGAGATCCCACATCGATTGAAAAGGGGAACGAATGCCAACAAGGATGCTGGACCCCGAAAGGGGTGGATTGTGAGATCTCACATCGGTTGGAGAGGGGAACAAAGCATTCTTTGTAAGAGTGTGGAAACCTCTCTCAAACATATGCGTTTTAAAACCTTGAGGGGAAGCCTGAAAGGGAAAGCCCAAACAATATCTGCTAGGGGTGGACTTGAACGGTTACAAATCTCTCTATCTCTCTCTCCGTCCCTCAATTACATCATTCTTTTGCCATCTAAAATGTGAAAGAACATTGATTTCTTGTACTTTTTACTTCAAAAGCATGGATCATAGTGCTTCTTTTTCAGAAAAGAAATATAGTTTGCTATGTGCTTTGATTTTATTTTTAGCCCTTCTTCTAAAACTGATCTTTAAAATAGTTTATAATGGTCGTGCTTACTGCTTACAGTGTGTACCATATCCATTCTGCATATGCACCTTCAGGTTGTGATGTTGGATGAGAAAGGGAAAGAGATATCCTCCGAGCAGATGGCTGAGTTGGTGGCAGATGCAGGCAATACAGTGAGTACCATTTCCAATTCAAATCAAATGGGTTGCATTGTTATCATCAATTCATCTCTACTGGACTGATTCCTAATAGTTCAAAGTTCAAAGTTAGTTGCCAAGGCCCCATTTGAGAACGGATTGGTTTGGTTTTTTGTTTTCGAAAATTAAGCTTATAAATACTACTTCCACCTATGGAATTCCTTGTTTTGTTATCCACTTCTTACATTTATTTTAGAAAATCGAGCCAAGTTTTGAAAAACTAAGAAAAGTAGTTTTCAAAAACGTGTTTTTGTCTTTAGATCTTGGCTAAGAATTTGTTTTCTCAAGAGAAATGATACGAAAATAAACATAATTTTCAAAAACAGAATAGTTATCAAACAGGACCCGAGGAGTTTGGACTAGAAATTGAGAGTTTTGCTTGAGGCACCTCGAAGTTAAACCAGCCCACATGTTCAACCTCCATGTCAGTCTAGATCTTAATATGTAACAGTCTCCTGCTTTCTAATTTGATGTTAATAAAGTTTTGTATTAATCACCATGGTCCAATTGTTTCTGTAATCAAATTTGTTAGAACTATGGGTGTATCCCAGAATGAAAATGGCATTTCTTATGTTTCTTCTTCTTTGCAGGGTGCTTCAAGATTAGCATTTTGCATTGGTGGACCTTATGGCCATGGACAACAACTGCGACAACGAGCTAACGTATCGATCAAGCTGTCTTCCATGGTCTTAAATCATCAAATTGCATTACTTGTGCTTATGGAACAACTTTACAGGTACTTTTTTGTTTCTTCTCTTCTAACCATTAGTGCATTTCGAGTTTCATTTGCAACATCAAATGCTCCTCAAGCAGAGTTTTCCCAAAATGATGTGTTGGGTGGAGTATCCACTTACATTAATGTGATCTTGTACAATAAAGTAACAACTACTACATAGTGAATATATAGGAATCCAAATCCCCGAATTATTCTGATTATGATCTTCTACATCCTAGGTCTTTCTGTTTCTTCATCTGACTTATGTTCTTTCTTTAGCATTCAGATCAAATGATTCTATGAAATTACGTCGATACTTCTACATATTACAAGTTTTGAGAATCCTTAGAATTACCACTGCGATAATAATCAACTTCTACTCAAGAAGTTTGACATATAAAATACTGAGGGACTTTCAGTTTTGCTCAAATCAGCCAAGAATCATGATGCTCCTCTTTCTCTCTCTATCTCCATCTAGAGATTTATTCAAACCTCAGTTCAACCCTGAAAAACACACAAAACTAACAATGCACCATCTTTGCATCTGTGAAGCTTATTGTACAATATAATGCTTATTCTGAATGTATGTATTCTTTTAGTTCATGGACTATTCTGAAGGGTCAGAAGTACCATCATTAGTAGCAGTGTTCGCATGGTATTTTCGTATCTTTTTTTATTTATTGGAAGAGACCGTTTAATTGTAGTTTATTATTATGTCGGGATGAATATTTAGAGGTTTGAATATCATTTTGGTCCATGTATTTTTGTGATGTCTCACATTGGTTGGGGAGGAGAACATGCCACCATTTATAAGGGTGTGGAAACCTTCCCCTAGCAGACGCGTTTTAAAGCCTTGAGAGGAAGCCCGAAAGGGAAAGCCCAAAAAGGACAATATCGGCTAGCGGTGGATCTGGGTCGTTACAATTTTTAGTTCCATTTCATTATTATAGTCTCTTGCCACCAGATGAGGCATCATCTTCCCTGCCCAACCTAGTTGCACCACATGCAGCTCATCAAAATGAAGAGGGTAAGGGGAGTTCTGCCCCGGGGCTAACCCTTCGAGTAGTATTCACTTTTTAAAAAAAAAAAAATTAAGAAAAATTGTAATAGGTGACAAAGGTTAGTTTCGTGTTTTTAAAAATTATGTTTATTTCTTCATGGTTTTTTCAATACATATTTCACCCTTTCAGAAAAACATATTTCATTTCATAGCAAAATTTCAAAATCACAAACATTTATCATTATTACTTTTTTTTATAAAAAAAATGTTTAAGATTTTTAAAAATATTTATAAAATGCATATTAAATTAGGGCTCGGCTTTTAGTTTTGGATTTAGCTCTATAGCTTATTTGCATATTGAATTCCATTATATCATAATATTAATTTATACGACAGTAAATTGTACGACTTTAACAGACAAAGCATATATGGTAACATATAGCAACCCATCAATTTTGGGATAACAGAATTAGATATAAGATTAACAATCTTCCAAAAATGGAAATAATCTTAATGCTCTTAATGCTTCGATTTTGATAGTCACCTTCGTTCTTGTGATGTCCCGTTGGAGAGTAGTTCTTCATTCTTGTGATGTCTCGTTGGAGAGGGGAACAAACCACCCTAAAGGGTGTGGAAACCTTCCTCTAGCAGACCCTGGTGGATTTGGGTTGTTACAATTCTTCTCTAACAATGGTGCATATTCTCGGGTTATTTGGTGAAATTGCAAGTGTAATAATTTTAGAGGTTAGTTTAATGCAATTTGGAAAATTAATTAAAATGTTATAATTGAACCAAATGAAAAAAAAAAAAAATATATATATATATATAATTAAAAAGAAAAGTCAATAAATTAATTTTTTTTATAGTTGGATGCATAGACGCTAAAATTAGTATTGAATTTACATCCAACGCGTGGGTGGGGGAGTCGTCATAATTAAATTTCTCTATTCATTTAAGTTTCCTATTATAATAACAATAATTTCCCACTCCTTCCTCACAATAAATAAATAATTAAATAATTTTCCCAACTTGATATTTATAATTTCTACCATTAAAAAAATAGAGATATCATTAAATTATATTTTGTTTTCTTTTTAAATTTAGTTTTAATAGTTTCAAATAATTAAAAAAAAAAAAAAAAAAACCCAAAAACCATTCTTGAAATAATTTTCACTCACTTTTTTTTTTCTACTACATTACATCGTATTATTTCATTAAATAATGAGATCACGATAAAAATATCTTATTAATTAAGATTTTTTTTCAAATTATACATAAAAAAAATTATATAATATACGACTTAATTACAAATGGCAACAAATTATAACAATTAGAACCGGTTTATTCAGTCATAAAACCAAATTAAAACGTTAATTTAACTAATTAAAAGTATATATTATTCATTAGGAGATTTAGAATTTTAAATCAATCTACATGTAATATAAAAGATTATATTAAAAAATAATTTGAATAAATTAATTAAATATTTTTATTTTATATAAATAATTGGTTTTTGGAATTAAATTGCAAGGGTTCGAATTGGGAATTGGAAGATCGTGGAGCACGTGCGAAGTGGGGCCCGCCTCAGTCGAGGCAAAAAAAATTAAAAATAATAATAAAATAATAGGAGAGAGAAAAATACGAAACTTAGGGGAAGGAGGAAGAACTGAAGATGAAGAAGCAAAGCGAGAGCCCTGAATTTTGAAGCCTTTTGTTTTTTTTTTTTCCTTTCAATTTTCTCATTTCCCATCGACACGCTCACTACGCGAAGAATTCAGTTCCTCTCTCTCCCATCTTCTTTCTGGTTGATTTTCTCGCAGCTTTACGTCTCCATCACGGTCTCTGTTTACCATTTCATATTTATTTTTGTTTCTCTCTCTCTCTCTCTGTGATCCGGAGAGGAGGACGATTGGTGAAGTAATTCATTGAAGTTATCAAATCCGGATCGACGATTTTCAGGTATGTTCTAGATCTGATGCTTTTTTCTTCTTCTCGTTTTCTGACTGTTCGGCGGATGTTACGCATCCGGTAATTTACTCCGTTTGCGAAACTGATACTCGTTGATCAATCCGTTTGTGTTTAATTACTTGAATCACTGGAGAATCGGTGGTTGTTCATTTAGATTCTCACGTATTCGTGTTCGTGTTGATGATATGTGATTTTTGTAGGTAATTTGTGATATGGCCGAGGAAAAAGCTGCCGCGGGAGAAGGCGAGAAGAAGGATACCATTGCGGATGTAGCCGGGAAGAAGAAATCCAAGGGGATTTTCTCGCGGCTTTGGAATGGTATCTTCCGAGTACGTGGCGATGATTTTGAAAAGAGACTTCAACACATTTCTAAGGAAGAAGCTGCTGTGCTTGCTAGGTTGAAGCGTAGATCCCTAACCTGGCGGAGAATGGCCAGAAATCTTATTATATTTTCTGTCATTTTTGAGGTAATCTTGTTTTTCTATTTTATTTTTAGTAAAAGTATGTTTTGCAGCATTGCCACTGTTTTGATCGACTACGTTAGGTTGCTTTTTCTATACCATTTGCGGTAGTTTGTGTCAATGTGGCTGAATTGCATTCTACATAAGACCTCTTTGTCCATCCAACTCTGTTCATCTCTTTGCAATGAACATACTTCTGAAAGAATTCATTTGCGGATTTAATTTAGATATCCTGAAGGATTTTTCAATGATATATATATATTTTTTTACAATTTTCAGATTATTGCAATCTGTTATGCTATAATAACTACAAGAGCTGTAGATATGAACTGGAAGATGAGGGCGTTTAGAGTTTTACCCATGTTTCTTTTGCCTGCATTATCAACTCTGGCTTATACGACATTTCTTAGCTTCACAAGAATGTGTAAGTTTCTACTTGATTTTCTGTTATTAGCATTTCTCCATAGGGTTTTTATTTTTCTTCATTCCCTTGACGTATTTGGGGGTTCTGTTTGATTATGCTCTGTGCTTACTCTTTACTTTTGTCTTAATTGATCTTCTTTCTTGTTAAATAGCGATTGTATTAATGGTTAACCGTAAAATGTAGTCGATTGTGCTTGAGTTGGAAAGTAATGAAGCTAATTTGATCGAGTGTACTTGCTGTTGGTGCATGATTCCTGGGCATGGAGATGAAACTCAAAGGCCAAAGCAGGAATAAGAATAGTCTTATGTCTAAGAGAATACTAGTTTAGAATGGCTTTTGACCAGCATTATGAGCTTTCTAAGATTTTTTTTTCTTTAAGGTAGGATGTTACTGATGAAGGGTGAGGACAGTACATGTTAAATTTGCTGAAACTTTTTGTGACAAACTCAATATAGGAAGAGATGTCATAGATTTATATCCTGTTTTTAACACATTATGCACACAAATGATGAGATAGTAGCATCAATGGTAACTTGTCATTCAGTTTATCATTTTTATTCAGTTTCCCAGGGTGAAAGTACATAGAAAGACCTTTTCCACCATAGGAATCTTTCTATTTTTCTACGCAGTTTGTCATAGAAAGTTTGAGAAGGAACGTATAAAACATTAGAATGCTACAGAGAATGTGGTGCATCAGAGTTAACTTACCTCCCTCTGAAGCCTGACTTTTCTTCTATTTACTTCGTGTCCTGACACAATTTTTAGGCTGTAAAATAGGTTGGGTTTTAAATAGGCTGTGTATGCTGTTTTATTTTGTAATTTTTCTTAGTTTATAGTGATGGATATCCCTTGTAATTCTTGCTTATATCTCTTGTAATTCTCGCTTTCTTAAGACTGTGCATTCTGCGAAGAATTAGGTGGTGTTCTACTGATGAACAATGAACATATGAAGTGAACATTCTTGAGCCCCATCTAGATTCTAGTAGTGTTGTTTCTTTCTATTGTTATTGATATTTTGGCTATGTCTTTCGACTGAAGGCCAATTTGAGATTTATTTTTCTGTCTTGGTTATGATTATCTAACTAAGTGATCTCAGTTGATGACGTTGAAGACCTTATGTCAAATTGTCGGGTGGCATGTCGGAAATTAGGATAATGTTGAATATTGATGAATTTATAACTTTTTGACAACTTAATAGGTGATCGGAAGGACCAGAAAACTCTTGAAAGGCTGCGAGCTGAAAGGCAAGCTAAAATTGATGAACTTAAGGAAAAGACTAATTATTACATTACTCAGCAGCTCATCCAGGTAATTCTGTTCTGTTTATCCACTATATCTTGAGTTAGCATGCGATTTATTTTATCTTTGACTCTCCTTGCATATCTAAAGAGCCCATCTGTCTATCTAAACCTTATCAGTTTACACGCCCTCTTTAAAGCACAATTTCCCGTCTTTTAAATAACTGCGTACTTTAGGAAGTCGTTAAAATGAATTTTCGATATCTGCCTAACACTAATAGACAAAATGGAGGCAAGCTAATGTTGATATTCTATTCCCTATCAAGTATGTAACCTCTTTGTTGCAATTGTGGATGGTAAATGAAATGTTCTTGTAAAGTTTGCTTAAGCTCAGGAAATCTTCTGTTTTATTTTGATGATAAGATGACACCAGTCTTTTATTAGATGATCTTTTGGGGTTTAAAGCTTAATTCTGGGAATGACTGTTGTTTGTTTCTCTACATCTGCTTCCCTATAGCGTTTCTTATGAGGGTCATGTTTGGAACGGTGCAGCCCTTTTTGATCTTAACAGCCCCATCATCTTCTTGATTTTTCTGATGAGGATCCATATAGATAGTTTATGTTCCCCTTTTTCTTTGACAGAGATATGATCCTGACCCTGCGGCAAAGGCAGCCGCTGCAACTGTATTGGCTTCCAAGTTGGGAGCAGATTCAGGCTTAAAGGTTCATTTGGGCGATGAATCAAATCTTAATGTTCCGTCGGGGAAGAGCAATGACGTTGAATTTGTACCACCTGGTGGTGGGCTTCGGAACAGAAAACAAGGTCACTCCCGTTCCAGTAGCGCGGGTAGTGGTTCGTTGCATCATCATGATGAAGATGCACGACGATCTGCAGTATTTGAAGGTCGTCAGGCTTCTGAGGCTAATCAGTTGGTTGTCGATCATTACAATCCCCAAGGACCAGCTGTGAACGATGGAGGATGGTTAGCTCGAATCGCTGCATTGCTTGTCGGAGAGGATCCAATGCAGTCTTATGCACTCATCTGTGGCAACTGCCATATGCACAATGGTGAGTGATCCTATTCTATCTACCCTTTTCAACACACTATTTTCTTCAATACATGAGCAGAACAAGGATGATTGTAGTTTTATCTCTTTTTTATCCTCGTAGGACTTGTCAAGAGGGAAGATTTCCCATTCATAACATACTACTGCCCTCATTGTCATGCCTTGAATCGTTCCAATCAATTGGACGAACAAGTTTCAGGCAACGGTAGTCCCGGTTCTGACTCTGTTAGAGCAAAAAACACTAGCGACACCACAAATACTCCCAGATCCGTTATCGATGGTGTACTCGCCAGCAATCTCCACACAGAAACAATCTCTGAGACTCAGGACACCGTCGAAGAGACAGAATCTGAAAACGTAGTTAGCGAAGAAGAAGAAAAGGTACGCACTGCCGAAACGACATAGCATTATAATAAATACAACACGGAACTAGAGTTTGATCATTGCTTGAACTTGTTATCCTTTGTTCATATTGTGAGCATTATTGAGCAGCACACTATTTTCATAGTTTGCTTCCTGCTTGGTGTTGAGGTGAGTATCTTGATGTATACATAGGTTACATGGATTTTGTTGTAGTAAACATG
The DNA here is from genome assembly GCF_002806865.2 of Cucurbita pepo subsp. pepo. Classification (NCBI taxonomy): domain Eukaryota; kingdom Viridiplantae; phylum Streptophyta; class Magnoliopsida; order Cucurbitales; family Cucurbitaceae; genus Cucurbita; species Cucurbita pepo. Next base: position 2,297,269 of record NC_036639.1, on the reverse strand, counting down.
TAAAACTGTTGAGTTTTTTCTTACTTTTAATGGATTTTTTTTTTTTTTTTTTTTTTTTTTTTTTTTTTTTTTTTTTTTTTTTTTTTTTTTTTTTTNTTTAAATTTTCATAAATGTCAATGTATTATTAAAAAAGGTTAGTGTTTTGTTAGTGGGAATCATGAAATTGATTGAAAATTTTAATTCCTAATTGTATTATTGGCATTCAAAAAAAAAAAATTAAAATAAATTATCTAGCGCTTTAAAATGTTAAAATATTACTATTTCGTTGACTCTCATAGTCGAGACAGACATTTTGTGAGAGATAGGTTGATGGATATAGATTGATTTGTTTCGTGAGAGATGGGTTGATAGGTATAGATTGATTTGTTTCGTGAGTAATGGGTTGATAGGTATAGATTGATTCGTTTCGTGAGCGATGAGTTGATAGGTATAGATTGATTCGTTTCGTGAGCGATGAGTTGATAGGTATAGATTGATTTGTTTCGTGAGCGATGAGTTGATAGGTATAGATTGATTTCAATATTTTTATATATATATAAAATGTCTGGTTGGAATTAAGTATGCAAGTATATTTTTAAAATTTTAAATATAATAAATCCAAATAAAACCTTATATTTACTGTTTTTTAATATAAATAAATAAATTATCTAGCGGTTTAAAATTTTAAATATTACTATTCTCAATATAAATAAATATAAGATTTTAAAATTTATAACGATTTAATCAGTTTAATAACAAGATTGTCGGGACATTAAGACAAATGTTAATTATAAAGTGAAATTAAAAATTAAAAAAAAAAAAAGGCAAATACTACGTGGCAATAGTTAAATTTTCCTTCTAAGAATAGCAACAATAAATTATCGAACCTAAAAACTTGTACACGCGCGATTGGGACGTCGTCGTTTCGATGTCCCAAGTCTTCTCTTTTCTTCTCCACGTTCTGGTTATGGCGGCAACCGATTAGAAAAGGATGGTCCTAAAGACCTACAAATCAATGGCGACCGCAAAATGGATCTCTTCGAGTGTTCGGAATCAGATCCACCGTCTGTGGTTGCGGCCGTCGTGAGCTCCTCGGAACCACTGGTCCCAGTTGACGTCCGGCGGGCCGATTGTTCTGTATATTTTGAATCATTCTTCGTTGATTAGGGGAAGAAATTATCATATAAATTGAAGATCGATAATCAATGTTAATGGTGATAATCTTACTCTGAAAGCAGAGGATCGGGAACCGATTCAACGCTCGAGACGAGTCTGTACGTAAACAGGTGAAGAAATTAAGCCCTAGAGTAATGGCGACGATGATTTCGTTTCGAAAATGAGTATATAAATGATTTGTAATTTTTTCGTAAACCTAATAAATTGATTAATCAGCTTAGTTCTTACTCTTTGCAGACGGTGGAGGATTCGCCTACGCTCTCAAGCTGTTGCAATTCTTCCTGCATCACGATTTATCCTCGTCTTTAGTTTCAGAGTGGAAAAAATGACTGAAAACATGGAATTATTAACCGATTAAGGCAAATATGAATCGAAAAACGAAATAGTAATCACCTCGATGATATTGATTTCGTTTTGGAGTCTGTTAATGGCCGCTGAGATTCTATGTCTACCAAAGAAACTGTTCTTGCACGGAGCGGCAGATTTGGATTTAGATTTCGCTTCGGCTTCGGCTTCGGCTTCTGAACTGACTTCTTCATCTTCTTCTCGCTTCGCCGATTTTTCTCCTCCACCTCCCGGCGGTGATTGGTGGTGTTCATCCATTGTTGCAGGCAAATCAAATCACAGCACTCAGATTCAACAACAACGGTGAGAAAGTCTTGGAAATTAATATAGAGAAGGAGAAAGGGGAAAGAATCAAATGGAATTGAAGAGTTAATTTGTGCAAATGTTTGATGTGATTGGAATAATTGAAGAAGGAAGAGATGAGATTACGATGAAAAGGGAATAAAGCGGAGAGTCTCAAAAACTCGAAGAAAAGGACTAGAGTTGTAATAAGGTATGCCTCTTTTGCCCTTTTTCTTTTCTTTCTTTATAATATTCACATTATTTAATTCAAAATATTATTTTTAATAATAGCAAGACGTTAATTTATGAAATATTTATTTATTTATTTTTAGTTTTACAATTTAATTTTAATATATATTTTTATTTATTTAAATAGATTTGAGCTTAATTTCTTTATTTTAATTTTATACTAAATGTTTTTAGTTATATTAATCAAAATTATAAAACTATTTTTATATATTTTAGTTTAAAATTAATAATTGAATTATGATTTTAATTTTAGGAAATTTGAAAGAATGACACAGGTAAAATACCAAAATATCCCTAACCCTCCCGCAGGTTTGGGTGTACCTAATTAGTAATTCAACTCCTTGTTCAAGGACAAATAGGTAAATTTGTAATTTTATTTTTTTTTATTTTTTTTTTAATTTTTGGCGGGGATAAAATGAGGATAAGCCCGTTCAATTGGGCAACTAGGGCTCAGAAGGGTGAATTCCACCATTTCCCTCCATTTTCAGAGTGTATGGTGAACTCTCCATTTGAACGATTTCACCATTTTGCTGCTCCAACTATCTCATTCTCTGATCTTCTGATGCCATCCTAACTGTTAGGAAATGGCTTTGAGATCATCAATGTTGAAGCTCTCGTTGTTTTCTTCTTCTCCGTCGCAATCTTTCCGTTTACGGTATTTGATTTCCACCTGTGCTACTCCGGCGCCGAGTATTTTCCGGTGCTGTTCCATTTCTACTGCTACTGATGGTAATAAGGTAAAGAAGGCGAAGCAGAAGAAAACAAAGAACGTTAAGGCGAGTACCGCTGTTCCGAAGTCATCCGAGTCTTCGTCTTCGTCTTTGAAATTGGCTTTGGTGAAGGAGAAAAGGAGGACTCGTTCCACTAAGGAGTTTGATGAGAAAGCTGTCCAGTTCGGGGATACTGCTGCTCACATTCCTGTGATGCTTGCGGAAGTATTGGACGTGTTTTCTGCTTCTTCCGGAAGGCCGCTTCGCTCCTTTGTAGATTGCACTGTCGGTGCCGGTGGACATTCCTCTGCTGTTAGTATCTCTCTTAAGTTGCTTTACTTCTTGTCCTCTTCATCGTTAATGATTGTTCGTTGCATTTCTTGCTGATAGTGGCTATTCGAGTGTGTTTTCTGATTGAATTTCTCGATTAGATGCTTGTCCGACTTTCTATGGAAAATTTATGATATACTATTATTCTGATTGAATTTTTTTAGATATACTATAATTCTATGTATCTGCAACGGGATTAGATGCTTATCCGACTTTCTATTGAAAGTGAAATCAACGAGCCGTAGAATATGTGCTACTTGAATTACTAAATTCTGTATTTATAGTCTATGTAAAGCTACATTTGTCTATTTAATTGATCGATCTTATCTATGTGCTTCTCTACTATTTTTCCGCTTGTGAAGTTGCTGATTAACATACATCCAGTCGTCCTGTATTGTTCCTTTGATGTTGTTGCATGAAAATTTGGATTGCTTATGGTTTTTGAGACTTTTTGAGTTTTCATTCTCACAATGTCCAATTCTGATTTCATGTCCTGGAAAACCAGATAATTCAAGCGCATCCAGAGTTGAAATTTTACATGGGAATGGACGTCGATCCAATTGCACTTGATAAGGCTCAAGATCGGATTAGTGATCTTTTCTGCGAGGATTCTGATTTGAAAGCATATACCGTTCTGAAGAACTTCAAATATATGAAATCGCTACTGGCTGACTCAGATGAGAAACCTTTAGAACCTGGAGTTGATGGCATTTTGATGGATTTGGGCATGTCATCCATGCAGGTACGCAAGTGGACTGATTTGTAAAATATTCAGCTCAGTTCTCATTAAATAGCAAGGGGGAGACTAAACCTGTATGCTAATCCATATAAGGTGCTAAATAAAATGCACAACTCAATATAATGATATAGTACGAGGGTATAACACACCAGTCAGGAAAAGAAAACAAGGTTTCTGCTAATAGTTCTTGACAGTTATGGAACAATAGAGAAGTTGTAGAATGCCACTGTTACTTATTGTTACGGTTAACATATAACAAAGCTATGTTTCCTTGATATACCTAATAGCCTCATGTTAGATGTCCTATTAATTCATCTCGCAGAATCTGTCTCTCGCTTCTTTATCATAATGTCAGTTATTTGGTTTAATTTTTCGCATTCTATATAATTTTTTAACAGCCTGAAATTTTGCATTCTTCCTGTCTGCTTAGGTGGATGATCCAGAAAGGGGATTTAGTGTTCTTTGCGATGGTCCTCTTGATATGCGAATGGATCCTCAGGTACAAATTAGTTCAATAAATTAGTTGCAACTTAACCGTGCATTTCTAAGACTCCATTTGATAGTTATTTTATTTTTAATTTTCTGTTTTCGAAAATTATGTTTGTTTCTTCCCAAATTTTTGGTAAATTTTCACCTTCTATTTGAATTCTAAGCCACATTTCAAAAACTGAATTAAAATTTTAAAAAGTATTTTTAAATTTCTTTTAAAATTTAGTTTGGTTTCTTAAAACAAGTTATAAAGCAAGAAAACTAGAGGTGAAAGTACTTGGCATAACTTTTTTACCAAAGCAACTGTCAACTATTATTTAACTTTTGCTTTTGTAGTAGCTAACCTGATTCATCCATGCTCACAATTGTTATTACAAAAAGTTAAACGACAGCACTTTATGTTGTGCAAGCTATGTTTGGTGTGTGCATGAGAGGAGAGGGGCCTAAAAGTGGTGTCCTATAATAATTAACCAAAGGACACGTGTGTGTGTGTATATATATATATATATAAGATGCTAAAGCATATTTCTATAACTGTTCGTTGGACAGCTTGCCGATTACTGATTTCCTTTCGAACATGGTCCTCAGTTCTCCTTATAGCTGGGTGGAACGGTACAGTTGAAAAAATAATATATATCTAAAGGAAAAAGGCTTGTTCGTAGGTTTAGTGGAGACGTTGATGGGTTAATTATTTATGTCTTTTCCCCTACTGATTGAAACAGGTTTATGGCAGGCAAGTCTAAAAGCAGAGGACATATTGAACAGCTGGCCGGAAATAGAAGTGGGGCGTGTTTTGCGGGTTTATGGAGAAGAAAGTAACTGGTATTCACTCCAAAATAAAATCGTAAAAGCTCGATCACAGGGTGGATTGCATACCACCAGTGAATTAGTGGATCTTATCCGGAAATCAACCCCTGGGTTCAAAGGTGAGCACTATTTGTATAACAATTATACAAAATGAAGGCCGAAGGGTCATTAAATCAACATTTTCTACATTGTAACAGGAGGAAGGCAAGGTTGGATAAAAACAGCAACCAGAGTATTCCAAGCTCTGAGGATTGCTGTGAATGACGAACTGAAGGTATTAGAAGACGCGCTTTATAGTGCTTTCGAGTGTCTGGCTCCGGGAGGTCGACTTGCAGTGATTTCCTTCCACAGTTTGGAGGATAGGGTTGTAAAACAAACGTTTCTGGACATCATTAACAACCCCAAGACGGAAGGATGGGATGAAGAAGAGGTGATTAGGGTGAATGAGGATAATAATAGGGAGGAAAAAGAAGAAGAATGGATTAAGCAAACAGTAAAAGGTTCAAAAGGTAGAATACTCACAAAAAGACCAATAACTCCATCTGAAGAGGAAGAGAGGTTGAATCGGCGATGTAGGAGCGCTAAGCTGAGAGTAATTCAGAAAAATAATGCATTTTAATAACGAGGTGATTGTGATTTGGGGCTCTGCTCAGCCAAGCTTTTCAGAAGGGGAGGAGGAGGTTAGTACCTTATGCAAAATTCTATATCCCCCTTATTCATCGTTTAATACGGTACTTATCTTCTCCGCTGTTTATTATTTCAGTTCATTTCCTTCGAAATTTTATATGGAATTTTTCCTTTTGAGATATGATAGCATGATTTCTTTCGTTTCTTTAAAATATAACAGGTTTCAGCTACGAAAATACCCAACTTTAAAAAGAAAACTATTCTCCTTTCTTTTTCTTTTTGTCTTTCTGTCTTCAAATTCTTACCCATTAAATTAAATGAGATTTTTTTATTATTATTTGTCATGTATTCATTCATAGACCATAAGTTTTTTCTTTTTCTTCTCCTTCGACACATTTCAAAAACCCTGACCATATTCATATTTAAGTTTTCCTTATATTCATTCTAAAATAGGTATAATTAATGAAAATATACTTTTGAACTTTTAAAATCATGGCAACAATTTGATCAAATAAACTAAACAATTGGAACAATTGGAAAACCACATTAATCTAAAGGGAAATTATTGAAGGGAGAATTTGTAGTGAGATGCTTGAAGGTTGAATAATATTTTTATGAAATTTTAGCATTTTCTAAAAAGAAATTATTTGATACATTTGTTAAAAGAATCAACAGGGTAATGGAGTCAAGATACTTGGAAATGAATTGAATAAGAAACTTTAAAAAATCCATAACGAAAACGTAAAATATAAACTTCCATTCAACGTTATTCTAATATAATAATAAATAATATAGCCAGTCTAAAATTCTATTTAATATAAAAATATATCCCTTGAGTTTATAGGCCAACCCAATACGAACGGCCGTTGACGTTATGTAGCGGGGACTGGCTGGGAGACGTCACACACCACTCGTACCAGACCTGAGTTGCACATTTTTGCTAAGTTAAGAACTATAATTAATTAATTTTTAAGATTTTAATCATAAGAAACCACCCCATCCCAAGTCCTCACCTTGCTAGGATTACAACAACGCCAGAAATTGACTTGTACGGAAGAACCCGGCCGCACGCATATTGGAGTCCTTAATGGGAAGAATATTGCGAACCTGAGGTGTGAAAAAACTTGAGCTTTAGCTTTTACAATAATAATATAAAGTGAAGAATAGTTAGAGAGCAAAAATAGTAATAAGGGACGAGCATTCATACCAACTGAACATATTTGGCGTGGCTGTGGATGGTTCAGTGCCCAGATGAACATCACCATATAAAGTCGCATCAAAATAACCACCAAAACCTTCACAAAAGTTTTGACAGTTTTTAAATGAATTCCCCAGTTACTAATCAATTTGTTTCCAAAATGCAGAATACCAGAGAGAACAAGCAAATACCATGTATTATGGCTGCACCAGTGTCGTTCGGTATCTCAAATACCAGCTTCTTATACCGTTCATTGCTTCCCTCCGATATTTTATTCGGGTGAGTAAAGGTAAAGACCTATTATTATACACAATAATATTTAGATCTACATAATAATACTAAACATACCCCCAAAAAAAAAAAAAAAAAAAAAAAAAAAAAAAANAGGAGGAGAGAGTCTTGCTACGTTGTGCAGTTTGACAACGTAGGCAGTTTCAAAGTGGACCACATCTTTATGTGCCTTCACCTGTGCACCATTATTTATTATCACATTAATAATAGTTTAATATAATAAATAACACTAGTATCAAATTTAAATAATTAAAGCCTTGACTTGATGACATACATCATTGTATAGCTTGGAGGCAGTAATTGGTTGGAGGAAACTCGTGTACCTGACACAGTCCCCCATCAAACTTTCTCTATGATATCATAAGAACAAAAAAATAAAAAAACGACCAAGAAATATCTCACTTACGAAGAAGGTATTGAAATGCCATCTTCTTTTAAGAATCTCTGGGCCCCATCAAGACATTCTGGAGATAGTTCATTGTCACCAAAAGAACCCAGCAGCTCACTCACCTATAAAAAAAAAAAAAAAATGAATAAAAATAACATGGTGGAAGTCAAGAAAATATATTAATTAATAAAATAAAAGAAATATTTGCGTACCAAAATATCAGCCTTCTCTGAAGCTTCCCAGGAACGCATGTCGCAGGAAATTATGGTAACAATTTTTTCCCAGCCCTCCATTCTAACCAAACACTGAAAATCAAATCAATAAACACCACCGTCATTTTCCCAGCAGCATATTCCAAGACTACTTATTAACTGAAGCTATAATTGTTAGTCTAAAGAATGCAAGATTTCGATAATGAAGGGACATTTCATTCGACCAGAACCGGACGTTCGAAGTTCAGAAGAGCTGGCAAATACGTGACCACGAGTGAAGGAACAGAGCAAGTAAGTAGTAGAGTGCTCACATTAAGAGTTACAACTGCATTAGGATTTTTCTCCACAGCATAAACTTTCAGTTTGCGGTCTGTTTCTTCTGCTGCCTACAAACTAGCCATTGTTTAATAGAAGAAACAAGAAAATTAAAGGCAACCAACTTTTCAAGTAAGGAAAGGAACCTGCAATGCTGCCCGAACCAGAGGACCACGACCTGCGCCTACGACCATCAATACCTATCCGCAGAAATCGAATGGTAAGGGCAAATCAATTTGTGAAAAACAAAAAAGTTGGAAGCTACTTACTGTTGTTACTGAAGACGCCTTATCATCCGGGACCCTATCTTTCAAAGCTTTAGCAATTGCACGTTGGTACTAACAAAATTTAAGCAAATAGTTATGACAATACAAAATAATACACTTGATAATTGATATCTATCATTGACAAAATGTTTTTGAAATGGAAAATCACCAATTATAACCAAGTACACATTTAGTAAGATAGACATCAAACAGCACTAATTAGGCACAACCATTATATCAAGGTAATGTGAAGCGTTCTATGCCTACACATATATACAAACAAATTATAAATAAAATATGCAATAAAAAGTCTCAGTGAGAGATATTAAATGAAGCAAATCGATTATCCAAGTTCGAACATCATTACAATCTTTTTAAAAAGGATTAGATAAATCGATTAAATCATGACTTGATAAGATCGCAGTCCTCTAATGAGGGAAAACAAGAAATCAAAGAGTAGCATAAACAAGAAATCATGACTGGCTAAGATTGTATGAACTACGCACAATCTGATAAATTGAAAACTAGTTACAAAAAGAAAAAAATTACTTTGGAGCAATACCTGAATGTATTTGACTGCGTCTTTCTCAAAAGTTTCATAAGTTTGAGATTCTAGATTATCCATAAGAGGCTGAAATGAAAACAGAGAAATGTTTGACAAATTAATGGTAACATTAAACATTAAATGTTAACAAAAACAAGTTATGACGTCTAACAAAACTTACTTGCAGAGGGGCCTGTAAGAAATCCCTGTATCCAAGCTAAAATGAAAGGGTGTCAAATGAAAGAAGTTAATTGGAACGTGAGTGTACAATTTACAAATAAATGGAGAGTGTTTTTAACGGTGAGTATCCATTTATGCATGTAAGAGAGAAACAGGGGACTGAGAAAGAGCAAATAGAAGCTACCTCAATTCTTTCTTGCTCAGGGAGTGGGTCCATTCTCTGGTAGAGAAAAGCAACATAATCTAAATAGCACCTCAAGGGATGAGACTGAACACCTAAACATTAGAAAAAAACCAAACTATCAAACCATGGGCCATGATTCGACATCCATTTATCTTCTGCTTGGTGATAGAGAAATTTTAGGCAAAAAAAAAAAACACATGCGCAAATAGACATGCGGATACCATCAGAAGGACTTTTGTTGAGACCAGTAGGCGAATCTGTACCTCCCCTTGAAACGTTGTGCAATGCCTTCCCAGATAAAACTACCTGAAGGGGACAGATGGATCAAGATTAGTTAACTGACTATGCAGCCAAAATGGGGTTTTCAAAAACTAATATCCCTGAAAATGATGTACATCGGTATTAATTAAAAAGCAAGGTAAGTAGAAGTTCTTGAAAAACTAAATGAAATGAAATCAGATAGTGTAATGATGGAAGAGATGGAAGATACCTGAATAGAATGATTGAAAAATCCAGTAATCAACTTCTGGTGCCGCTTTGACAGGCATGGATAACCCCGTGAATTAGTCAAGAAACACTGGAAATAATTCAAGTGCCTTAGTCAGTATCCAGGCGATCAAAGATATCAGTTTAATCTCAAGAAAATATCAACATAGTTACATCAGTGCTAATAAGGGCTGCTCTGACAGACTCCCCAAACCATCGTCCAAGCGAATTTGGTGATGGCAACGTACTCCTAATGAACAAAAAATACCAATTTCAACATTATAACATAAATGACAACTCAAGTATGCAAAACAGACCACCACAAAGTTGAGCACTCACAAAATGTCGAGTGCAACTGATAACTGACTGTGGTGCTCGCAAAGCAGACGAAATGAGTTCCACAAATCCCAAGAATCAACCTGCAGAATAATGATTAATATTAGCAATATTGATACAAACATAAACACTAGAGCATGAAAGGAATTCAAAAAAAATCTGCCTGAAAGTTGAGAATTGTTGTGCATGATATTTTGTCATGGAAATAATTGACGCCGATAATTTTGCCCCCTAATCAATAACTTGTAAGAAAATACAGATATCAATGATTTTGTGCTCAACACTACTCAGCATCTCCAAGCAGAGAACCCAATCTAGTATGAACTTAAATCTCCTTCCCATAAAGAGGGCAGCAAGAGAAAGATGCAAGCATAATTCAAAGATGCTTTACTTACCAAATGTTCAGATTTAGCATCTGTAGAATCGTCATCAACCTTCACCAGAGGTATCCTGAGCCACAACTTTAGAAAAATACGAACAGTTTAAAACCCTTGGAAAAACTTACATAAGTATGAAAAGTATTGACCATTTAATGATAAATAAGAGAGGCACCTGCATGTTATTAAGGCCCTGCAAAATCTGATGAACACACCTAGCATAATTAGCATATGATGTTCCCTTAGGTGCTGGAAGAAGGCATGCCTGCAGTAAATCAGCTCTTTACTGTTTAGATGGATGTTCACTTATTTTTAATGCACCTCCAGCATTGAGAAATTAGACGAGTAAAAAACCATTAAATTCTTTAAAAGTTGAGAGATTTAAAAAGGCGAGGAGAGCAAGAGAATGCTTTGCATATACTTTGAAAGATAAAAACAAAAGTACAAGGACACGTGGTTGTCTATAATTTCATTTTGGTCCAAACTTTTCTGTAAAACTGCAATTGGACTGCCAAACTAGATTATGCACCTGCAGAGAGAGATGAGAAGCCCATGCAATCTCTTGCTTTAGAGTTGTCTCAGAATCAATTCGTAAAATCTCATCTTCAGAATCTAAGTCAATCCAAGAACTAATTTTTCCTGGGACATCAAAAAAGAAAATAAAATATTTCAGTGCATACCAATGCTATTCTACAATAAAGTTAATAAACCAAAATGTTATTAAACAAACGAATAATAATTTTTCAAAAGAGAATACCAACAACGTGGCTGCTCCACTGTGCAGGGCTTAAAATCAAGTCTGATCCAGCAAATGGGAGAACGGCAGAGCAACCATTCTCTTTTTGCACCAAGCTTGGTCGATAGGATGGATTCATCTGAAGCAAGATTTAACCAAATACCACTTTATGGAAGTTAAGCAATCAAAATATCCTCAAAAATGTTAATCATAATCCATACATAAAAGTGACCAATCATCCCAACAATTTGTTAAAAACTAATCATCAAAATGTATGTAACAGTCCAAGGACGAAAATTGCATGGTTTATTTTCACCGCACGGACCATTAATAAATATTGTTTTAGGTGAGCTTACTGACCATTCACACAAAATAGACAGCTATGAGCTGGTGTGTGACTAGCTAATTGGCCACCGCAAGTACTAAAAAGAATTGAGAATCAATACAAACTACATTGACGGATGGATCGTTTTCTAATAGATCTAACAGTAAACAGAAAAATCTAAATATCTACAACCTAAGGATTGGCATGCATACCACCAAGCAAATGATAAATTTAATTGTCCTGGAAACTTAATCAAAATGTTTCAAAATTTAACCAGCTATATCTTTACAGTAAATAGAGTAGATATATATACATATAGCCTCAAATATGAAAATAACTGGCTATATCTTTACAGTGAATAGAGTAGATATAACTGGCTACAACTTAATCAAAATGTTTCAAAATTTAACCAGCTATATCTTTACAGTAAATAATGTAGATATATATACATACAGCCTCAAATATGAAAATAACTGGCTATCCTCTTACGAAATATATAAAATATCTTATCCTACTTACATTATTGAACCAGATTATTATTGTATGCATAGCGAAACACTTCGACATGGTTTGAGACATGTACTTTGACAGCCTTGGAGTGAAACTACACAATCTACCTTCACCGAGACGGCTGTCAAACAGCATTGCTTTAGGTGAGCTTACTGACCATTCACACAGAAGATACAGCTACTTAGCCGATGTGTGATTGGCTAATTAGCCACCGAAATAACGAAAAAAACGTAAATCCAACAATCGTAATCCGTTCGCTTCCAAGCAAACAGACAGAGAATGCACAAAGAACGCTCTTCTAAGCTACAAAGAGAGGAATGTGCACTGCGTGCAAACACATTCACATACGAAAGAAAAACAACAACAATAAAAGATAACAATCATCAAACGCCATTTCTCGATCGGTTAAGGTCGAAACATCATTTTCAGCAGTAAATATCGAAAAGAGAAATGCAAGAATGCTAACCAGAGGTGCGACGACGAAATCAAATCCACCAGAGGATAGATTTGAGATTAAGAGCTGAGGCACATCGTCATCAAATTCAGTCTCGACACCGCAATAACGAGACTCGCTCTTATCGCCTGCTCTATCTCCAAGCGGCATTTTCGTTGAGCAGCGGCTTCTTCGATCGAAGCCGAAACTGAGAGAACGAGGAACAGAAGAACAGAGAGAGAGAGAGCGGGAGAGAGAGGGAGGGAGGGAGGGAAGAGAGGGGTTTTGATAGGGTTTTTAATGGAAGTTGACTGAACCAGGACTTAAAAGAAGGATGTGTGAATTGAAATCAAAAGCTAGGGCTTTGTTGAGAATAAGGCCCAATGATTCGTGAATATTCGTGGAACCCGCGAAACGACATGTCGATCTCTGATTTTTTTAATATATATATATTTAAAAAAACGCATTTCGTTCTCACTTCTGTTGTCGGCTGATGGGATGGGATTTGCCTTTTGGTTACTTGGTTAAAAAAGGACTTTTAGTCTTAAGATTTTTTTTTTTTTTTTAAATTAATAGTTTTCATTCTTTTAAAGCCATTTTGTTTTTCGTTTTTTATTTTTAAAATTGTTTTTTAGTCTGGATTTTTCTCTTTTTTTTTTTTTTTTTAAAGGAAATACTTAAATTTCGTTTTTTTTTTCTTTTTAGAATAAACATATAGAAAGTTTTTTAAAATTACATATTTCTTTTTAATTTAGTTTAAAAAAACAACACTGAAAACAAAAAACAAAATTAATATATATATATATATATATATATATATATATATATATATATATATATATTACACGTGCAAATAGTATTTATAAAATTAATTTTCGAAAAACTAACTCTAATCCTTATGGCGACTAACTCTAATCCTTATGGCGAGTAGTGGAAAATACAACATTTTTACTAGTCATTTAGAATAACAAAGAAACAATTAATGCAAAAACATTCTATTGGAAAGCAATATTCATGTTTTTAATCCTCTAATCTACTGATAAAATATATTGTTCGATCCATCTATCGACTTACCAAAATTTGTGTGTATCGTAGGAAGATTTTACTACAAATCCATTGATCTATATTATTTCCTACTTAGGAAGATTTTACTACAAATCCATTGATCTATATTATTTCCTACTTTTTTAATAGTCGAGCATGACAAGATTGAAGGTAATCTTTTTCACTTCACAAAAATGAGAATAGTTATACATATCGACCTATGATATTTTTAAGGAGTACAGATGTTAATTGTATTAATTTATATGTCAATGTTTTATTCGAAGAATTGGAATATAAATCTCAAATATAAGTTACCATTCGATAAATTGGTAAGTTGTTGATAACTCCTCCCATGAAAGTTGGTACGCACTAGTCATTTTAATCTTTGTAAACCATGATTAAAAAACGTATATAATATATTATATTACATAAAATACTATATTTTTATGGATACTCATTTTCAAAATTTCCACTATCTGTTTCGAAAAATAGTTCAAAACAACACATCTACAAAGTATATATTCACTGATCTAAGTGAATTTGTAAATACAAGATCAAATTCAAACTACCCATCAAACATGTCCTAAGACACTATATATGTATCTAAAAGTTGAATGTTTGAATATCCGCTTCATCCGGTTGAAAAAGACGCAAAAATGTCGAGACCAAGCCTAACTAAACCGAGAAAGTTGAGCACTAGAATTGTAACTAAGGTTGACCTAAGTGCACCATTAGGATGGATTAAGAGCCTGCAACTTTTAAAGAAGATGAGTATATTCTAATCAATGGATGGTTTAAACGACTCCACAAGGATTAATCCAACAGTAAAATTCCAAAGAAGAATACCATACTCACGGAAAAATCCCTGCCTAATAACAACTAAAAAACCCATAGTAAAGAGACAAAATTTATTATTCTCACCAAACAGAGAAGAGGTTCATACACTGCTCTTGAGAGCTTGAGCATTGCTTTCTTTTTCTTCTATTTCATTAAAGTAGTCCTCTCGTGCATTACCAGCCAACATCAGAGCAACCAGCCAGAAGAGGCATGAATCCAGGGATAAAAATGCACCGCCACCTAGAAGACCGGTCTTAGCGGTCGGGCACTTTGTCACAGCATTGTGATGAATATTATGCATCAAGTGAAGTTGCTCTGTGACCGTGGGCCATACCAGCAAAGCAATAGCTAATCCGGTTGTGAATCTGCAAAATAGAGAGGGTGCTTCAATATGTGCTACACTTTAATGCCTTGTAAAAGCTACATGAATGAAATCATAACAAGCATAGACCCCTCTACAAGAAATGTTTGGAAAAAGGGTAATGATTTATGATGTGTAAACTGTTCGTAACCAACAAAAAAAAATGTTATGATATCCAATTGTTGTAGCGGAAGTGGAAGTGGAAGCAAGATTGATTGCACTCATATACCCACAAACAGAAATTAAACAAAGAGACACAAAGATTTACGTTGTTCAAAGAGAAAAAATTCTCCTACATTCACGGGTGGTAGCTAAAGATGCAGAATTGTCACGTACTATAATGTACTGGGGCATCGTTTTGTAACATCATTCATTCTAATAAATAATACAAAGCTAAAATGATTTAGTTAACAGTCAGAGAAAGGGAAGTGCCTCCAAAAGAAAACTTACTGAGCAACGTTGAAGAACACAGAGAAACTACCATTCTTAAACATCGCTCCTCGAGGAACCGATTTTCCTTGGTAAGGATAGAACAGGGAGGTGTATCCCGCAATGGAAGAAGCAAGAAGAAACAGAAAGGAAAGAAATCCCAAGGCAACCGTCGGGTCGCCAGGATATTTACAGATAACAAGGCCTTTGCCTGGGATGAGAGTTCCAGATGCAGGCTGCTCAAATCCAAGTAAAGGCAGGAAAATAAGTTAGTGACCATTAAACCACTGACTACCATATCCACAGCCAACATAGATTTCATATAACTGCTTCCACACATCGACGAGGGATTATGTAACGACCCAAGCTCACCACTAGTAATATTGTCCTATTTGGACTTTCCCTTTCGAGCTTCTTAAGGTTTTTAAAACGTCTAGTAGGGAGAGGTTTCCACACCTTTATAAAGAATATTTCAATCTCCTATCCAACCGATGTGGGATCTCATAGACTAATTCAATCAATATTGAATCTTGCGGGCGACAGTTTTAAATGAATAGATATGTATATTATAAAGCGAATAACTGCTAAAGCGGTATGCTTGTTTACAAAGATTACAGATGCTTACCTTCTTGTTTTCGGCGACGATTCCAAATATAAAGGATATTACACCCAAAGTTCCAACAGTAAGAGACATCAATTTAACAGAAACAGCCATTATTCTCCCGATAATTGATAACAGTGAGACCTAAACAGGGAATAAAATGAGATCTCAGAAGTGATGATCCAAACATCAATTATATCACAAGGAATGGGATAATGTTGGGAAAGGATGTAGAACTATTAAAACGAGTTATGATTGCAAAAGGAAGAACAAAAACAAATTGAAAGTTTTCTCTTCATCTTTTCTAATCATATTCATACGCTCCAACAGATTCTACTCTCCAAACTACGAACGAGTTTATACAACAACAAGAAGATCCAATCGCTTCCTCTCTAATCAAATAACATTAAAAGTTTCAACGCTTAAATCAACAAACAGAGTGTAAAATCCATCTAAACGTTCCAAACTTATCGATCGCTATTACGCAATCCTTACAGAAACATCTTGCGTCACCAAAAGAAAAAGGATTCGTCGAGTTAATTTAACAACAAATACTGTATCCTTAAGAGAATCGCGACACCTAAAAGCAAACAAAATCGAATGATCCAATAATCCAATGAAATCTTCTCCGAAGATACTCGTCGCAAACAGTAGAAATGTGTATTTAACTTCAACGCATAAATCAGGATCATACAACCAAACTAACACTGAACAATCTTAAAAACCCGAAGCATGAACTAATTCTACGGAAAATCTGAACTGGAAATTATCCGGGGGAAAGAAAATGCAAGCAAACCTGAAGGCAGAACGAAGAGCTTTATTCCGGAATTAAGGCGAAACTGAAGAGCGGAGTGGATACTACAATATTTATAGTTTGAACAAAATAAAAATAAAAATAAAATAAAAATAATCGAATATTTATAATGCTATTTGTGTGGTGATTGTTCTTTAATCAATCCAAATATAGGGGCGGAATCAAACAGCTTCTCCAAATATTTATTGAATTTATTTTATTTAAAATTCTGAGTTAATTTAGAAGTCAACTTGGAAAATGACACCAATAAATTCGGATTTAAAAGTCAACAAGAATGAAAATGACACGTTTATTAAATAAATAATTATTCTTAAAATTTTCACCTAACGCGTGTATCTATATATTATTTATTCAATAATAATTTTAATTTTATAATTTCATTAAATTACATCTCCAACTCAAATAATTTTTTTTTTAAATTTAAACTTTAATTCGTAAAAAAATATTTTAATTTTTATTATTTGATAATTCAAAAAAATAAGTCATTGTAGCTAATTTTGGATTATTCATATGAAATAGATGGCAAGAACTTAATAATCTTACTGTCAATAATAATAATAACACACAATATTATAAGTTGAATATGAAATACATCGCGAGAAACGTTCAACTATACGAATCTGTATTCACATACAAGTCCTTGCTTTTAATAGTTAATGACAAGTAAAAAGTGAGACTGAATTATTATTATTACCGAGTAAAGAAGTTTCATGCGCTGCTTTGAAGAGCTTGAGCACTGGTTCCATTTTCCTCTATTTCATCAAAGTAGTCTTCTCGAGCATTTCCAGCCAACATTAGGGCAACCAACCAAAAGAGGGATGAATCAAGGGAGAGAAATGCACCACCACCCAAAAGACCTGTCTTAGCAGTTGGGCATGCTGTTTCGAGATCGTAATGAACGTTGCGAGATAAGTGAAGTTGCTCGGTGAGCGTAGGCCATGCGAGCAAAGTCATAGCTAATCCGGTTGTGAACCTGCAAATAGAGAAGGTGCATCAAAATCTATATGATCTTGTGTTATTATATCCTACTAAAAAATCCACCTAAATGTACGTTAATTGAGAATATCAAGGGCTAGTTTGATAACAAAATAAAAATAAGAATTATGGTTCTACTTCCTTGAATTATGGGAAATTATTGAAAAGATCAAATTATTTCGAGGGCTATTGAAAAAGTGAACCGTCATTGCAGTGTAAATATTGTCATCTTTAGGTTTTCCCTTTCGAGCTTCCCCTCGAGGTTTTTAAAAAAGCGTATGTCGAGAGAAGTTTTCACGCCCTTAAAGAGAATGTTTTGTTCTCTTCTCCAACCGCCGTGGGATCTCACAAATAAGTATACAAATAAAGATTCAAAGGATTGTTCATAACAAATACGGAAATGGATAACATCATAATCTCTAAACTAAAAAGCATGCAAGAAATCTTGATTCATAAGCTTACCCATCCACAGGAAATCATACTAAAGTAAGAAATGATTTGTGATGTGTAATTAAGAGAAAGGCAGAATTTTCCTGAAACTATAATGTTCAAACCATAATGAAAATGAATACTACAAAGTTAATATTTTTAGTGCATTGGAAAGAGAACTTACAGAGCAATGTTGAAGAAAATAGAGAAACTGCTGTTCTTAAACAAGGCACCTCGAGGAACGGATTTTCCATGGTAAGGATAGAACAAAGAGAAGTATCCTGCACTTGAAGAAGCAAGAAGAAATGCAACGGAAAGATATCCTAAGACGACAGTTGGGTCGCTCGGGTATTGACAGATAACAAGGCCTTTGCCTGGGATGGGAGTTCCAGATGCAGGCTGTTCAAATTCAAGAAGTGACCATTAATCCATACTCGATCTCATAGATACATATAGAATTCTATAGATGATGAAAAAATCTTGAGATACAGGAGCGTATGAACTTAAATGATATTGCATACGGTGGGATCAAGTATGGCTCAGTAAAATAGCAAAGGACTTCAACAAGCTATTCAGATGACAAAGGGAAAGCATCATAAGTTCAACATACAAAATTAAACACCAATATACCCCCGAAATTGCAATATACAGTTGATGCACATTAAGCATGTAACGATATCTTATATTAAAACTTACAGCTACAGCCTACAATATTTAAGTCTGTAATCAATCCAAGGTCCAAGGAGGATGCAGAGTATCTAGGATATACAAAAGATAAACTATTCAACCAGAGTGCAATCGGTATCTTAATTCTTGCTGTTTAATATTTCAATTTCAAATGAACAAACATCTTCGATGCCAATATGATATGCTTGTTTATGAAGATTGCAGATGCTTACCTTCTTGTTCTCAGCAACGACTCCAAATAGGAAGGATATCACACCCAAACAAGCGACAATAAGAGACATCACCTTGACAGACACGGCCATTGTTCTTCAGATTAAATGTTACCGTCAACTGGGGAACAAAACCAGTTTTCAGAAATCAAAAGGGAAGACAGAATGATAAAACACAATAGGAATGAGCTAATGCTGATGAAAAAATGGTAGAACTAATAGAATAAGTGATGATTGCAAAAGGAAGAACACACAACCTTTCTCTTCTACAGAATATAAAATTTCTAAATTCTTAATGTATATCAAATACGCAAGATAACGTTATTTTAAATTGAGAAATACAGCCTCCTCAATCGCTTCTCCTCTAATCACGTGATCTAACAGATTATAAGGTAGATCAAAGGAAAATACTGTACAAGAAAACCAATAGCTCGATCCCTGAGCCCTAAGACAGACTGAATGAAATTTTTAAAGAGTGTAAGAAACAACAAGAGTTCCAAATTTAGCTCAACTACGGTAATCTCAAGAGAAACGAACTTGTGACTAGAAAAAGAAGTATCGAACAAATTCATTTAACAACATAACAGGAAAAAAGAAAAGGATCAAACACACCGAGGAACAATCGCAAGACAAAACCAATCGAATAATCGAATAAACAAATGAAGAACTTCCCTGTACATTCTCTAAACAGTAGAACAACAGAAAACCAGCTCCAGCACAGATATCATAATCATACCTAAAAACATAAACATAATCTTAAAAAAACCTAAAACAAGAAACTCTTGTTCGATTTCTACCGCAAAACAAAATCCAATCGCCAAAACTCGCAGCAACAGCGAGATAAACAACGACTATTCACCAATAACAGCGAGATCAACAACAACTATTCACCAAGAACAGCGATTAAATTAAAGAGACAACGCAAGCAAACCTGTAGAATCGAATGAGGAAGCGAGAGTAGCAAAAGAACAATAAAATCGCTTTCGTTCCTGTTCCCCAATCCACTCCGGATTTCAGGCGAAGGCAGACGGAAGAGATAAGTCAAATGTTCCGATATATATATAGTGTTCTTTATCGTCCCATGCTTATACTGGAGTGAGGAGTCCATGATCTCGGTGGCCGAATCAAATTTTAAAATTAAACAAAATTTTAATTATTATTTTTTGGTTTAATTAGAAATTATGCAGATAATCCAGAAGGGAATGATTCGTTTAAAGAAGGCTGAGTTGGCGCCAGCTGGCATTTTCCTTTTATACGGGTTAATTTCTAACCGTAATTAATAGCCAAGCAAGAAAAGTATTGTTTCCGAAAAAAGAAAAAAAAAAAAAATGAAAAGGAAAATGCAAAACGCACCGTTTAACACGTGATCGTATTTGAGGTGGAAGGTTAATTGTGATGGTGTAGAAAAACAGCTTAATAATAAATAATTAATTAGCTAAATTAATAAAAATCTTTTCATTTTGCATTTTCGTTTTTAAAAAAATATTTTTTAAATTTTTAAATTTTAAATAATATCTTTAAAACTATATAAAAAAAAAAAAAAAAACTCAAAAGTATACTTTAACTTAAATTAAAATTAAAAAAAAAAATACATTGTTCTAGTTGAAAACTATTGATATTTTATTTAAAATTTCTTTGATAAATAGATAAATTTATTAAATTAGTTTATTTGAAAATAATTTTTAAGACGATAGTTCAATAAATAAATAAATAAACTTAAAAGTTAAAAAAATATTATTCTTAATATATTTATTAATCAATAAAAATTGATTAATTAAAATTATTTTAATAATTTAACTTAATAAAAATACTAACCATATTTAGTTACCTAAAATTAATCAATTAACTAATGTAATAAAAATTGTTAAAAATAATTATGGAAAAGAAATAATATATTATTATATTATATTATTTTAATCTGAGAAGATTTAGAGTTAGCTTCCGGTTCGGTGGGTATTTATTGAGTCCAACTGTGTAAACGAGTCTAGTTGCAAGTTCAGGTGGCAAAGGTCGGGCCGACGGCAGCCATGGCGGGTCCTCCCAGTCTCAGTGGCCCCATTAAGATGAAACTCGCCATCGGAAGAAGCTCCGGAAGAGGTCCAGCAGGTCTACGCCACAAACTGAGTAGATTGACTCAATCGGTCAGCTTTGAAATTGAAGTTTCAATCGTCGGTAGATATATTAGGTCTTCCTTTGTCCATTAATTACAAAGATTATTCATGTTGTCCGTCCCTGTCTTGGTTTGAAATCATTGAATGAGATGTGGAAATATTGGCGAGAAATCCGAGCTTTAAATTTCTGTAGGATTTGACTCTGTGAACAGCGACTGTGACGGGATAAGCCATGGCCTTGGGAATGGATCTTCTTCGAAATGTCGTTCCCCTTTTATTACTTTATCTAAGAAAAATACTCTCGAATTGTAGGAGATGGTAAGGCGAAAGAAGAAAAACATAGGAGGAAGAAGCTGCTGTACATGAACAAGATTTAACATTCATCTGATTTTACTACCAAGTAAGTGTAACTCTCTTGATAGCCAACCGAATTTCTTTTGAGCAATATGACTGGATTTGTTTGCTTTCACTGTAATGGCTTTGTTTTTCTTCACAAAATTTGATCAAATTAGTTGTTATTTGCGGCATAACGTTCAGTTGATCAACAATTCAAATTGATAAGTAAGAAAATCAGTGAGGAGTTGTGATTGGAATGGAATACTGAAGAATCAGTGGGAGATATTTAATCCTTTAGTTTCTGGTTCCTTTCAGATAGGTATGTTAAGAGCCAACAAACTTTAGAACAATTAGTGGGAGAGATCTGATTGTTGATTGCACGTAGAAAAAGAGATTAATGTCTGTTCAGACAAGAGAGATGTTCAAGCATAGGTTGATGTTTTGCATTTCAGCTAGCAGTATTCAGTTTGCAGATACCAGATATTTTCCTCTGTATTTATTCGATCTGATTGTTGATTGCGCGTTTGGTAATTTGAAACAAATATGAACACGAAGAACTGCAGATGTCCAATAGTTTGTTGTCCTAGATTAATTTTGTTGTCAAATGTTTTTATGTTGTAAGGTAACGATCAACTTGTCTCCTCATAATGTCGTCGGTCGTTTACTCACCAGATACGAATAGCAGCAGCAATTTTATCACAACTGCTATCTGTGAGTACCTCCTTATCACTGTTTTTTGTGAAAATATACGAAACATTATACTTGACACGAGTTAGACTTCTATTCATCACCACCTTAAACAAAAACATTGGCTTGCAGCTGTAGTAGTAACCTTGGTGATTTTTATTGTCATTGGTGCAATCTCTTGCTGCTTTGCTAGGAAAGCTAAGCAATGTATTGTCACAGAGTTGCGAAATGCAGTTGCTTCATCTGCATCAAATGTGGCACATTCATCTGCCCCAAATGCAGTTCCGGTTTGGGAAATCGATCAACCGACAATGGAAAAGTTCATCAAAGAAATGGCGGAACAGAGGCCTATAAGGTTCACTGCTCATCAACTATACTATTTCACAGGCAATTATTCGACACCACTCGGTTCGGGAGGATTCGGTACGGTCTATAAAGGAGAGTTCCCAAATGGAGTGAAGATTGCGGCGAAGGTTTTGAAGAGGAACTCGGACAAGCAGGCGGAGGAGCAATTTATGAATGAGGTAGGAACGATCGGGAAAACTTACCATATAAACTTGGTTAGGCTTAATGGGTTTTGTTATGACCATTATATGTGTGCACTGGTATTTGAGTACATGGAAAATCGATCTCTGGATAAGTATTTGTTTGGCAAAAATGAAGAACTTGATTGGGGGAAGTTACGTGATGTAGCCATTGGGACTGCTAAAGGTCTTGCTTACTTGCATGAGGAATGCCAACAGAAAATCATCCATTACGACATAAAGCCTGCAAACATTCTGTTGGATGAAAACTTCACTCCCAAAGTTGGTGATTTTGGCCTTGCCAAGCTTTGCAACCGGGACAGCACACATATGTCGCTCACTGGCTATCGTGGCACGCCTGGATATTCAGCACCGGAGTTCTTACTAAAGAACTATCCAATAACCCACAAGTGCGACGTGTATAGCTTCGGAATGGTATTGTTTGAGATCATTGGAAGAAAAAGGAATGGCGGTGTTACTGATTCTGGGAACCCAGATTGGTTTCCACAACATGTGTGGGAGGCTCAGGAAAAGGGTGAATTAGTTGAATTTGTTAGAAGATGTGGGTATGCTGAGGATGATAAAGAGGGAGTGATTTGGACGTGCGAGGTGGCTCTGTGGTGCATTCAGGACTGCCCCGACGAACGACCACCGATGAGTGCGGTGGTGAAGATGCTTGAAGGAGGTGTAGAAATAATGCCACCATCAAAGCCATTTCTGTACTTGGATCCAACTCCAAAAAGGAACAGTAGAGTATCGAATCTACAACAAACAAGCAGCAGTTCAGATTATTCAACCTCAAATGAAGACAGTGCCTCATATTGGTACAAGAAGACTACTCCAATAATGAAGAAGTACGAAATACAGATAGCAAGTTCTTAGAAGAAGCTTTCGTTTTCGCCATGGAAAAAGGTACTTCATTTTGCTTATTATGCATTATTAGAAGTGTTTATAGTAGGGCTCTATAGTGTATAATATTCTATTTGAAACAAAGGTACGTGTTTTATTCGATAAGTTATGCTTGGATCGACGGGTGTGTTCATGAGAATGATTTTCGTAATAGAATTTTAATAAAATATAGAAGTGATAAAGCTTGGATTTCATGACACGAGAATGATTTCTAATCCGCTACATAGCAATTTTAGTTTTGGTTAGGTAACCGTTCGATTTTTTTAAATTGTGATTGTTGTTTTATGATTTGAATTCTTAGTCATATGAATTCAATTTTAAAAATATTCGTAAGAATTTGATTACTGGAAATATTGTTGGTAATTTTGTTAGGAGAGTTCATTTAATCTGATAACTTGACCATGAATTGAGTTAGAATTTTTTCGGTTTAAGTTAAGTTCAATTTTTTAAAATCGAAAAATTTGGTTCGATTTCTAGGTTGATATATATATATATATATATATATTTTTTTTGTCAGTCAACTCAATTTAAATATTTTAGTTTAAATTTTCTCTCTCCTCATCATTTATTACATTAATTACATTATGTCGACCTTGACCCATATTCTTCATGAAAAATATGCATATTATTATGATTATTTAAAAATTTAAATTCCTTTTCCTATTAATTATATTATCCTTTCAATCTTCTAATCCTATTTTATATTATTCATTTTAGGAATTTATTGAGCCAAATAAATTAAATTAATCCATGCTAAAAATTAAAATAATTAAATTGTTGAATAAATAATGAATTTGGTCATTACATGAAATGATGGGATGACAATGCTAAGACGTAGATCAAACCTTAAACAACGACGTTTCAAACAGATCTAGCTGTTGATTTAACATGGTAACAATTTTTATTTCCTAAGAATATTTTTAAAACGTTTATCAAATGCTAATGTAAAGGGTTTTCATCTCCAGCGGGCCACCTTTTTAAGATCGAGAAAACCGAACGTTAGGGCAAGGACAAGCAGACCGTCATGGTGGTCGACAGCTGTTCGGCGTCGTCTAGCGCTTGAAGTAAGACAAAAGACTAATTGTGATGCTCACGGACCAATTTACGATGTCTCCAACGTTCGTCAAGCAAGCCATGTGGGTTGGTCGACATCTTCTTCGACTAATGGTAGCTCAATCTCAAAGCGTTGGGGTATCGAATTTCAAGAAATATTGATATTTTATAAACAAATTACAAAATTAATGTTTATTTATTTGCAATTTAGGCCAAATTTTAGCGAAAGAGTTTCAAGTCAACGTCATTTTCATTTAGCTACGCCAGTTGGTCCATTGGCAGTCTGAGAAGAAAGGACGCAACGAGAAACTTCATCTTTCATCTTCCCGCGTAAGGAAAATGTCAAATTCGAGATTTCGCAAACGGAGGAGTCTAGTCAAGCATGGAAAATTCAAGGTTACTTCCGATTCTACTCTTCTCTTCTCTTTTAAGAACCAAATCCCTCACGAATCGGTCCATTTCGAATCTATTTGTTCTTCAATCCTTCGTCTTCTCCACTATCGCTAATCGTCTGTAAAATCCTCACTCTCGGAACCCTAGCCGCCAGTCCGAAGCGCATTCAGAGGCGACGAGAAATGATCGAAATAGCTCTGTTATGCCAGTAAGTATCTGCGATTCTATTGATTTTAATGGCTGATTGTAAAGTTGCGAATCGTAAATCTGAGTTGTGTTAGTAACTTTTGTTTCTATCAGATCCGATTGGATGTTCTCCCCACCAGATTCGTCGTTTACTAGCCCCGAAAAGGCATTCAATTCTATGATTATTCTCTGTAAGTATTTCATAATTTTTTACTTGTTCGTCACGAATTTCAGGTTTATCATGCGCGGAATGATTTTTTGAGTTCTGAAAATCGAATGAACCCTTTCGCTTGAGATTAGTTTTTTTTTTCAAAAAACATTTTATATGCTTCACCGTTTATTTATTTTTTGAAAAAAGGTTCATGGGAACGGTATGCTTCTTATGTCCACGAGTGGGAATGGGATTGGAGGATGGGTTTGGGGCTTTTTCCTTTTCCTTTCATTTTTAATATATAATTTGAAAAATAACCCTTATGTCAACTAAAAAATTGACTGGTTGATGACTTGTAAAATAATTGTAAAATAATTGTATGTATGACATAAGTATTGAGTTTCAGTTACACTTTTATCATTTCTGAAGTTTTTGTAGCGTTTGAAATGGCTAAAATAATTTTATTAGCTTTTTCGTAAAAGTAAATACACAAGTATTACGTGGTGATTTGTTGAAAATAAAACTTTTACGTTGGTGTACGGACAGTTATAATGGTCTCGATTCGAGAAAGAAACAAATTTACGAGATAGAATTTTGGTTGAAATGAATATTGTACGTGTACGTGTATGTATACGTATATGTGTATATATATGGCATAAGATGGATTTGTTTAGATAGGTCGCCTGATTGTTATATGATTTTCAGATGTGGTGGGGTCGGTGGTTTCGTTGTTGGTTTTTGGAGTGATTGGCATATGTCTATACAAGTTTGTCAAGAAAGCTACACCAGACGTTGTAAGAGAATTAAGGAACATAACTGTAGCTCCTCCTCTTGCACCTGCACCTCATGTGTCTCTTCCTCCCCCTGTTATCTGGGAAGCCGATGCACCAACAATGGAGAAGTTCTTCAGAGAGATAGCCGAAGAAAAACCGGTCAGATTCACCGCTCCAGACCTCTATTCCTTCACAAGCAACTACTCCACTCGCCTCGGCTCCGGCGGCTTCGGAGAGGTTTACAAAGGCCAGTTCCCTAACGGCGTCAACATCGCCGTTAAGGTCCTTAAGAAAAGCTCAGACAAAAGAGCTGAAGAACAGTTCATGGCTGAGGTTGGTTCCATTTGCAGAACTTATCATATCAATTTGGTTAGGCTTTATGGGTTTTGTTATGACCATTTCATGAGTGCGCTTGTTTTTGAGTATCTGGAAAATGGGTCATTGGATAAGTACTTATTTGACAGAAAACAAGCCATGGAATGGGAGAAATTGCATGATATAGCCATTGGGACTGCAAGAGGGCTTGCTTATTTGCATGAGGAATGTCAACAGAGAATCATTCATTATGACATTAAGCCAGCCAATATTCTTCTTGATTCCAACTTTTTCCCCAAAGTTGGTGATTTTGGGCTTGCCAAGCTTTGCAATAGGGACAACACTCATGTGTCGATGAGCGGCTTTCGAGGTACTTATGGATACTCGGCGCCGGAGTTTTTCCTCACGAACTACCGCGTGTCGCATAAGTGCGATGTTTATAGCTTTGGAATGGTGTTGTTTGAGATCGTTGGAAGGAAGAGGAATGCTAGTGTGACTGATTCTGGGAATCCTGATTGGTTTCCGGAGAAGGTGTGGGATGCTTTTGAAAAGGGTGTGTTGGATGAGTTGGTTGTTGGGTGTGGGATTGGCGAGGGGGATAGGGAGAAGGCGAGCCGGGCGTGCGTGGTGGCTCTGTGGTGCGTGCAGGACGCACCGGATGAGCGGCCGCGGATGAGTGCGGTGGTGAAGATGTTGGAGGGGGGAGTGGATATTGTGGCGCCGCCTAAGCCTTTTCAGTATTTGAATCCAATGCGAATGGGGAGCACTAGTGGTTCTTCAGGCAGCTCAGAACAAACCAAGTCTGGTAGTTCACAGAACTCCACGGCTACGGACACCAATTCTCGATGGTATCGGAACACTACGACAATCATGAGGAAATATGAAATACAAATGGCTTCTTCTTGATGAGCCACAGCGCCTATGTTTGGGGTGCAATGCCTTCTAAAATGCTCAAATATTCGCCTAAATATTCGCCTAATATGTAAGTTGTATAAATTTTCTTACTTTATTTTTCGGTACATATTCAATTGATTGGATGTACTTATGTAACAATACATACCGTTTTGGCCCGTTACTTGTACCATTAGCATCGTAGTTTTAAATGTCACTATCCAATCAATGTGAGATCTCACAATCTATTCCTTGGGAACCCATCATCCTCGTTGACACACTAACGTCTTTGCTGGCAGATCCCCGGTGTTTGGTTCTGATATCATTTGTAATAGCTCAAGCCCCCTCTCCAACCAATGTATGATCTCATAATTTACCCTTTGGAAACCTAGTATTCTCTCTCATACACTGCCCGATGTCTAGCTTTCATACCATTTGTAACCGTCCAAGCCCCCTTTTCAACCAATGTTGGATCTCACCATTTACCCTTTGGAGACTCAGCATCCTTTATAACCGCCCAAGCCTCTTCTCCAATTAATGTGAGATCTCACAATTCATCCATTTGGGAAACCATCATTCTCGTTGGCACACTGTCACGTGTCTGACTCTAATACCATTTGTAACAGCTCAAGTCCTTGGATATTGGCCAATTTGACTCCGAGAAGTTTATATATATATATTTATAAGAAAGATTTCGTTATCTTGAAGTGATATTACATCTTAATATAAAAATATAAAATCTTTCTTTAGAAACGTTTAAAGTTATGCAAATATTACCGTTGGAAGTAATCTACCAAATCACGACCATAGAGAAACATCAAATCTCAAAAGCCAAATACTGATTTACTACATAGCCCCTTATGGAAGTTACAAAATCAAGATAGAAAAAGGGTATTATTGTCTTTTCAATGTTACAAAACGTCAATTTTCAATTTACCCCGGAGTGGGCTATTTCACCTTCCATAACTGGAAAATCTCTCTCGCCTGAGCAAACAAAGTATCTTCACTCTTAACTTCTTCCATGGCGTCCGTTCCTGCATATCGTGAAGCCGGAGGGTCAAGAACCGGCGGGAAAATTGTTCGAGCTAGGCGAGCTTGGAGTAGGAAGACTCCTTATGAACGTCCTGGACTTTCGAATTTGGGCCCTGGAGGAAACCCTAGTTGGATCTCCAGGTTCATTTTCTCGCCTACTCTCACCATTGCTTCCGGCGCCGGAAAGTTTCTCTCTTCTGTCTTCATTTCCGAGTCGTCGTCCTCCTCCTCCGACAGTGATTCAGGTTGGCTTACTTTGAACTGAATTTTTGTGTATGTTTTGTGAGAACTATGTGGATAGAGTAGCTTTTTTTTTTACTAAGGGTTAGGAGTTACTAATATGGTTGTGGTGCTTCGAAATGTAAGGTTGTTTTGAGGAAATGAGAAGTAGGTAGAACACTGAAGTTGGTGACGAGCTCAAGAAGGGCAAAATGTAGTTCGGAGTTTGAATGTGGATGGGAAATGGAGGAAGTACTAGAAAAGAAGTAAGCAACTCATGGTAAACTTTATGGTGTTTGCTGTTAAGTATACGCAGTAAGATGGTCAAGGAGGCTGGAATTGATGAAATTGGGTGGTATGCTGTGGCATGGGTTCATGAAATTTTAGATTACAGTAATATTGATTCTCATTTAGGATGCCTAATTTACTTTCATGTACGTAGTTGGTCGATCTTTCTCGTGTGTTCGCAATATTACGACTTAGAATTCAAAAATTAACTTAAAAGTGTAACTCCAGGCTTCCAGCCTTAAGGTTACATTTGAAATGTGCTAGTTCTTCAAAACTAGTTTTGAGCCCTGGGTTTCTCTTTCAAGGTCATGTCATGATGTCTGCGGGAGTTTGATCTATCTTAGAACAAGAAGCAGCATTTTGATTGTTTTAGTGAAAAGTTACAATCAAGAATCTATACACTCCGTGGGAGCTTATAAGAGTACACCCAATTAAAATCAATTACAACAAAAGAATAAGTACAAAATTCGTTAGGAAACCTTGTGAAGAGAGATGAAACTTTCTAGCGCCTCGACAATTGTAAGAGTTGGTGAGAAATTGAACTTGGATATTCAATTCGGGTTTCTTTTCCTTCAGAAAATTTGAACGTTCATCAAGATGAACTTAAGGAGTCTTTAAATACTAGCTGGCTTGGTTCAAACCATTTTTCCATTGAATTGTGGCCCATGGCATTGAGGTGTGTAAGAGAAAACAACATTGAAGCTGGCATTCTCAAGATGCTCAGACATGACCTTTCCAAATTGATTTATGGCCCTGAGGCTATCTCAAATCACTTTACTACATTAAATATGTTTTGAATATTGGTTTGGTCATTGTCATAGAACAAAATTGTATCATCATTGACATGAGAGTTGGTATATTTTTGGACTGAATTAATTTCTTGTAGGTCTGGTCAGACTCCCTTCTTTTGGGCGACTTGTTTTTTTTTTTTTTTTTTTTTTAAATATGTCCTTGTATTCTTTCAATTATTCTCAATGAAAACATTGTTTCTTGTAAAAAAAAAAAAAAAGTTCTCTGCTTCTAGTTTGCTTATCTTTTAAAGATGTATTGCATCTTATTTAACAGAGGATGATGTCGAAGATGATGTTCATGATGACAATCGTGTCTTCCAGGGAAATGGAGTGAAGAAGGTAAACAATCTAGATGTTAAATCATGTACTTGTTGAGGTGTTTTCTCATAAAATTGAAATTAGGTTGTTTGTCTCATTATCAGGCAATATAAGAAATATCTCAATATTTTTCTAGCAGACCTGCTATCAAGTTTGATATGTGATTGGGTGTTGTAATATCATGTTTTAATAACATCATTCTTATTTTATTTCTTTTTATGTTGAAAGAAATAATTTTCATAATTAAGTGATCTAGCATTGTACTAGAGTTGATGGTTTGAGGGTTCGCTAGTGCTATGTGGGTATACAGATCAATAAAATATATTTATGGAAGATCTATTCTTGATTCAACATGCTATCCATATAAATAAATTATATGTGACAAAATCAAAGTGTAAAACAATGGATAATTTGGTATTTGATTTAAGTAGACTACACCAGTGTGTCTGATTGATATTTTTATGTTGGAAGAGCGGGACAACAGAGATGGTCAATTCATTTAGGGACTTTCCTCCAGAGAAGAAAGATAGCAAGCGTCTAATTGAACAGCTTCTGATGCAGGAAACCTTCTCTAGGTATGACAATAATTTTTTGAGGAGTTCTGCTGGAACTTGTTCATTGTTCATTGTTCTGCTGGAACAATAATTTGGTCTAGACATTTCTTATGTAGTTCTCTATCAGTCAACTGGAAAAAGAGAATTTCCGTTTTGTTTTCTATGATTAACAATGCTCATCTTGGTTTTACTAGCTTGCTTGCACTTTTATCTTGATGAATGCTATGTTTTTAGTTTATATAGATGCTGAAATAAGTTATTGTTCTTCTTCAAACTTAAATCCTTAATATGTTCAATGATTGATGTTCTCATGGCTAGATAGTTTAGTTCATGAGTGATAAATGACAACAAATTGAGTTAGGTCACTGACACTTAGATGATAGCCTTCAATTATCTGTTACCAGTGCCTTCTTGTTCATCACTTTCATTCAAGCAGGGCAGAGCGTGACAAGTTATTTCAGATAATTGAATCAAGGGTTGTAGAATGTCAAAGCATTGAAGGAGAGGCTGCAGGGCGGCTAACTGAGCTTTCAAACAAAGCAGTTGATAGCGGTACTGATCTTTCAATTTCCTGTAAACCATAATTTTATGTTATGCAAATAATGAATCGTGTACAAATTGATACAGATGATGGTGGGTCTGCAGTCTGCAGCACAGCAATTCTTGAGGCGAAAACATGGTTGAATGAAAAACGATTAGGATTGTTGGGGTCTAGTTCGCCATTGGAATTGGATCATGGGCCATGCACCTTGAATTCCACGATGTTGCCAGTGGTTGGTGATTCTTTCTTTTGTTATTCTTGAATGGCATATGAATAATCACGTAATGGATCAACTTTTGTTTACATTACTTACAGTTCAACATTCCCCTCAGTTCACTTGTCAAGAACTCCATTTCTGAGCAAATGGTTTATTTGTACATCCTATCTGCCACATATAAATTTGATTATTTCTTGCTAGTTGTTACGCTTTAGTGGTTTCTTACACTCCATATTATTCTCAATGATTTTGTTCTTCTTTTACCCTTTCAACCCCTTCCCCCAACAATCCCTTGTGTATATTTCTTCTCTTCCAATTATTCACTGCTCGCTAATGTTAACCAACAATGATGATACTAGATTGATATGATAATACTATAATACAAAATTTAGAGTTGGTATGTGTCCTTATATAGGTTTTTCTTCTTGGAATATTGAAGTATATGCTGCTGCAGGGTAATGATGAAGAGACGGGTTCACTTGTAGATGTAGCCAAATCATACATGCGAGAACGCCCTCTATGGGCCTCTCCTTCTGCGAATAATTTTGAGTTTAAGTCTCCTTCACCATCAAGGTTACAGCTCTTCAAAGAAGAAACATCATTTTCAGTTAGTGGAAACCCACTTTCTTCATCTAAGGTACCATTCTATCCATTAAACTATAGTCATGACGCTTCTCCAAAACATTTTCCCCATTTTACAATTTTTTAGTATGACCGTCTTCCAAGTCACGACCCCCATATGAAAGTTTAATTGATAAATACTTTTGAGTTTCTCAATCTATGATTCTGTTTGTTGACATTGGGGTGCAGATCAAAAGGGAATCTCCTGCCAGTGGATCATGGAACATCCAAGAGGAAATACGACGCGTGCGATCAAAAGCAACCGAGGAAATGCTACGATCCCGCTCATCTGCCAAGCTTGATTGGTCTTCATTTGCTTCAGACTACAAAGGTAATTTGAGTTCTGCACGTTCAGACTATTCGAAAATTCACAGTGAAGATAAAACGCAACATGCTGTACAGTCGATAGATAAATCAATAAATTGGTCTGCAGACATTTCTGTCACTCATGACTTATCAGGTACGCATTTCTGCGAGTCGAACAATGTACTTACATTTGTAAAAGATAGTCCCTGAACATTGTGACCCTCATTTGCACCTCACAGAGTCAAAGATCATACAAGATGTGCCAGAAAATGGAGCTTGCTTACTTGGCTCAGCCAGCACTATTCAACAACAGGATAAGGTAACAGACTCCCAAAAGGGCTTTGTTAGGCCTCCAATTGCAAATGTACACTATAGGAGGGGCAAATTGCAAAACCAGTTCGTTAAATTTTATACTTGGTATCTAGGGGAGGGGATGTGACCAGCCTTCTTAGATTGGCTGTGGTGGCTTGTAGGGCCCTGTTTCGTATCGCTATACGTAAATAAGACTAGATATCTACCAGCTTTTTAAAATTACTTCTCGGCCGTCATCTATACATATTTGGCTGTCTTGAGAGTTATTAACTCTGCCTGTTCTACTGAAAGTTCGCTAACACCTCAGTCTGAGTAGAATGGTACTGATTTTATTAGATGCTTGATACGGTTCTATTATTCCTTTTCCTTGCAGGATTTTGAATCCAATCCTACCAATGAGAGGAAAGGTGCGTAATAGTTTTATCCTATGTTTGTAGGATTGAGCTGTAGTTCTATAGGATTTGTGAGAGTGTGATCCCACGTTGGTTGGAGAGGGGAACGAAGCATTCTTTATAATCGTGTGGAAATCTCTCCCTAGCAGATGTGTTTAAAACCTTGAGTGGAAGCCCAAAGAGGACAATATCTGCTAAAGGTGGACTTAAGCTGTTACAAATGGAATTAGAGCCAGACATCGGGTGATGTGCCAGCGAGAAGGCTGAGCCCCCAAGGGGGGTGGACACGAGATAGTGTGCCAGTGAGGACGCTGGGCCGCGAAGGAGGGTGGATTGTGAGATCCCACATCGGTTGGAGAGGGGATTGAAACATTTTTTTTATAAGAGTGTGAAAACCTCTCCCTAGCGGACACATTTTAAAATATTGAGAGGAAACCTGAAAGAGATAGTTCAAAGAGAACAATATCCGCTAGCAGTGAGATTGGACTGTTACAAAAAAACAAGCTGATGTAGATCA
The DNA here is from genome assembly GCF_002806865.2 of Cucurbita pepo subsp. pepo. Lineage (NCBI taxonomy): Eukaryota > Viridiplantae > Streptophyta > Magnoliopsida > Cucurbitales > Cucurbitaceae > Cucurbita > Cucurbita pepo. Next base: position 2,263,931 of record NC_036639.1, on the reverse strand, counting down.
GCTCCTATAGTGTAGTATATGCTTCTTTAACAATTAAATAGTAAACTGTATTTGCTTTTCTGTGCAGCATCAAATTCAAGTTTAGATGAGAGAGGATACTCTACAGTCCATGGAGTTGCGGGGCTGGCCAACGGTCTTCCGTCGTTACCTAGGTATCTCGGTATCTATCTCTCTCGCTTTCTGTATCCAAACGAATACTGCATATAGCTGATTTTCGTTTCTTCCATTGCAGTTCCACTGGGGAGCTTGCTGTAGAAGAGAACCATGTCGACAAGATAGTTGAAGAAAGCAATTCATCAGGTCACGACCATGAGGCAAAAGGGCTGCCTGTTAAGGAACGATGCGAACTAAGTGAAGTGTCCATGGAGGTCCCAAACACGAACGACGCTGATGCCACCGCCGATAAAGTTCCATCAGAAGGAAACCATAATGGTAGCAAGGAAAAAAACGATGCTGGTAATAACGTTAATACGGTAGAGAAGCCAAGTACAGAGAGCAGCGTAGCAGCGGGGAAGACGAGTAGAATGGCTTACCTGCGACGAGGAAGACGAAGAAACTGAAGGGGGAAAAACAGGAAGGTAGCTTGTGTTGGAACCTAATATTGGACATAAAAACCTTTGACCATCGCTAAAACAAGGCTCTTGTATCATGAGTAGTTTGATTAGTTGTACGGATTTTGTATAGAGCTAGATCATAGAATCAGCTTGAATAAGCGACACTGAGGAAGCTGTGTATTTAAGTTCTGTAAAATTATCGTTCGTTAGAATTTCATTTTAAAACCGTTAAGGCATTAATGTTCACATGTACGTAAAACTTATTTAGATACAAATGATGAACGTAAGTTAGAGAGAGACGCTAGAATCAAATGGATAGTACCGATTTTTCTTTAATTTTAAACGTATTTCATCATCCCGTTTTTTCTCTTATTTTTCTTTATTTAGAAAAAAAAAAATTATGCTATATAACTATGGAGAATAATTATTTTATGCAGGTGGTTTTGATATATTTTTTAACCATCAAAATGGTTCTGACGGGCATCCTAAGGAGTCGCCCGAAAAGATTTTGATGTTCTCGTGACACACGAGTTTCTTAAGATTCTCATTAAAAAAAAAAAAAAAAAAAAATAAAAAAAAAAAAAAAAAAAAAANGATATATTAACTATCTAATTGATTCTTGGCGGGCATTCTAAGGAACCACCCGAGAAGATTTTAATGTCCTTGTGATACACGAGTTTCTTAAGATTCTCATTTTAAACAAATCGCTTATAAGAGTTTAAAATTTAAGTCGATATATATATATATATAAACCATCAAAATGGTTCTTGGTAGGTATCCTAAGGAGCTACCCGAGAAGATTTTGATATCCTCGTGATACACGAGTTTTTTAATATTCTCATTTTAAAAGAATTATTTATTAACATTATCACTTCTCATCTTGTTTCATAAATTTTTTTAATTTTAAATTAAAATAAATTTATCAATTTGTTCACCAATAAACAACTCTATAAAATTAACTATTCACATGTTTCATTTACATATACAATGAACTATATTTAAATTATATAATATATATCTCAATTTAAAAAAAATGAATTTATTTATTTATTTATTTCTCTCAAAATCTTCTCTATTTTGATAATAAACATATATAATTATCTTCTAAAAAAAAATCAAAATATTAGTATTTCAAGTTAAAATCAAATCTAATATTTCATTCATTTTTTAAAAAATAAAAATCTTAAATCAATATAACTCAACTTATTTTTTTCTGAGGTAGATTTTATTTATTTATTTATTTATTTATTTATTTATTAGATTCTAAGCCATGTGATTTAATATTTACGATTAAGACCCTCACAAAACTTAAAAGTGGATAATTATATATGTAGGATTTTAATTAACTCAAAATATAAAGCAATCCAAAGTTTTAATTAATGAAATTATTAATTAGTCCTAGCTTTAATATAATAAATTAATTAATAAGAGGTTTGGCATTGGAAGTTAAATTAGTTAATGACGTGGGTAAATTAGGTAGGGGATTTTTTGCTCCGTCAACGAAGATCTTGATTCTCGTTTAGTACTTGGAATAGAATTCATAATGATTCTGATCATGAATTCTCGTATATTTCCAAATTCCATTTCGGATTACGAATCCACGGATCCTCCCTCCCCTATATTAAATCACCGCCTTTTGATCTTCTTAGTTTCCACTCAATTTCACCAACCACATTCTTCTTGATCATCAACAACAATGGCCAATCCTATCACTCTCCAAGAGATTCGTAACGAGTCCGTCGATCTGGTACTTCTTTCTCTTCTTGCTTCTTTTTTTTTTTTTTTTTTTTTTTTTTTTTTTTTTTTTTTTTTTTTTTTTTNCTGGTTCCTTTATGATCATAATGTTTGGATCATCGCTCGGTGTTTGAAATGTGATTGAATCTTCACGTCGATCGTAACTGTCTTGTGTATTTTTTTTGTATTGAATCGATCAATCTCTGATTGTTCGAGATTATGGCGGCGGATTGTTTTTGCATGTTTTCGTTTGATCGAAAAAACGAACAGTAATGCGAGGATTTTTGTTTGTGATGAGTGATGAGAATTTGGAATCTGCGACGTAGTGATCGTTTCGTGTAATTCCAGTGACTGAGAACTGTGAGAAAGAACGTAGGGCTTTGTTATTTTTGGCTATTCTGATTCTTTGGTTCATCTTTGGAGTTCCGTTAAGGCGTTGTAAAACGACATCGTTTTATATCCATACGAAAATTTTACGGAAATAGTAGAGATTTCTTCATGAATATCTTCCTCGATTTGATCAATTACGTGACGATTTGATTTACTTTAACAACTCTCGCCATGCGGACGCCTTCGTGATTATAAACGCTTTGTTTATGTTCATGTTTGTGTTTACAGGAGCATATTCCAATCGGCGAAGTGTTTGAGAAGCTAAAATGCACAAAAGAAGGTCTCAGTTCAGAGGAAGGAGCCAATCGGCTTCAAGTTTTCGGACCGAACAAACTGGAAGAGAAAAAGGTCTCATTACTATGAAATTTCTATGTTCTTCTTTCGAACAATGGTTGAGTTGTTTCAAATCGATTTAGAGTACCTTTTGTGTGGAAACAGGAGAGCAAAATCCTGAAATTTCTAGGGTTTATGTGGAACCCTCTCTCTTGGGTCATGGAAGCAGCGGCTATAATGGCTATTGTCTTAGCAAACGGCGGCGGAAGGCCTCCGGACTGGCAGGATTGCGTGGGAGTCATTGCCCTACTTTTAATCAACTCAACCATCAGCTTTCTTGAAGAAAACAACGCAGGAAATGCAGCTGCAGCCCTTATGGCCGGTCTTGCTCCTAGAACTAAGGTTCAGAGCATACTAAAACATCATTATTAGTTGCTTGATTTCTTCTTATTTATCTTTGTCATTGTGTGGTATTATATAATTAGGTTCTCAGAGACGGTCGTTGGAGTGAGCAAGATGCTGCCATGTTGGTTCCAGGAGATATAATAAGTATCAAACTGGGAGACATTGTCCCTGCTGATGCTCGTCTTCTTGAAGGGGATCCTTTGAAGATTGATCAATCTGCTTTAACTGGCGAGTCCCTCCCGGTTACCAAAAACCCTTCGGACGAGGTTTTTTCGGGGTCGACGTGTAAACAGGGAGAAATCGAAGCAGTAGTGATTGCCACTGGTGTGCATACCTTCTTTGGAAAAGCTGCTCATTTAGTGGACAGCACCAATCAAGTTGGGCATTTCCAAAAAGTTCTTACTGCCATTGGGAACTTCTGTATTTGCTCCATTGCTATTGGAATTGTTATTGAGATCATAGTCATGTACCCAATTCAACATCGTGCATATAGGGATGGCATTGACAATTTGCTGGTTCTTTTGATTGGAGGAATTCCTATTGCCATGCCCACTGTTTTGTCTGTCACCATGGCCATTGGTTCCCACCGTCTTTCTAAGCAAGGTGCAATTACCAAGCGGATGACTGCCATTGAGGAGATGGCTGGCATGGATGTCCTTTGCAGTGATAAGACTGGAACATTAACCTTGAATAGGCTCACTGTTGACCAATCCTTGACTGAAGTCTTTGTGGGGGATGTGGATAAAGAACATGTCATTCTTCTTGCAGCAAGGGCCTCTAGGACCGAAAATCAGGACGCCATAGATGCTGCTATCGTTGGAATGTTGGCAGATCCAAAAGAGGTGTAGTTTTAGTTCATGATGTTTTAAAAATGAGCAAAAGTTTGATAATCAGAATTTTACATGATATATTGATCACAAAATTATGCAGGCACGAGCTGGTATTAGAGAGGTTCATTTTTTTCCATTCAACCCTGTTGATAAGAGAACTGCTCTCACTTACATTGATTCCAACGATAGCTGGCACCGAGTTAGCAAAGGTGCTCCCGAGCAGGTAAAGTTGTTTCTCTTTGTATTCTTGACTGATACAAGTGAGATTATAAGGATTTGTTCATTTCTCATTTTTCCTTGTTTGAAATAGATCTTAAATCTTTGCAATTCAAATGAAGCCGTCAGGGAAAAAGTTCATGGAGTGATTGATAAGTTTGCTGAATGCGGACTCCGATCCTTGGGTGTTGCTAGACAGGTTTTCAAATGTTAACCTTCACTCATGTTATGAATGATCAATAGCAACCTCTATTCTCCAAGCTTATTATTTAACTACTGATCCACAGGAAGTACCTGAGAAAACCAAAGAAAGTCCAGGAGATCCATGGCAACTTGTTGGGTTGTTAGCTCTGTTTGATCCTCCCAGGCATGATAGTGCAGAAACCATCAGAAGGGCTCTGAACCTTGGAGTGAATGTCAAGATGATTACTGGTATGTGCAAAGCAAATATCACTATCTTTACACTTACTGTGTTATATACAAACAGTTTTTTCTGCATAGCATTTGAATGATACCTTAATTATAGGGGATCAACTGGCTATTGCTAAGGAAACCGGTCGGAGGCTTGGTATGGGATCAAATATGTACCCTTCTTCTGCATTACTTAGTCAAGACAGGGATGCATCAGCAGACACCCTTCCTGTGGATGAGTTGATTGAAACGGCTGATGGATTTGCTGGTGTATTTCCAGGTGGGTTCTGCAACTTCCCTTAACTTAAATTGCACTGATTGCTAGAGAATAGGAAATAATCGTTTTATAAGAGCAACTCGAAAGCCCCGTGTTTTTTAGTCTTTTTATCAAACTCATAAAGGAAAGAAGGCCAGCCATTATGGCCGCCATCTGCTATATATCTTGAGTAGTGAGGGAACTCCTCTGTTTTTAGCGCTTTTCCCGAGAGAGAATCTTGCTGCTTACTTGCTGAGTGAGAGCACAGACTATAGCGACTTTAGCTCTTTTTAAGGATTTTTTTACGTCAATAGATGAGTGAAGCGAAGGGACGAGACACCGATAGGCTAATTTTACATTTCTCCTTAATTTAATTTTCTGTTTGCACACATAATAGAGTTGAGTTCCCCATGATCTTTGTCATATCTATACATGCAAGCTTATGTTTCATCTCTGCCCTATTGTGTTTTTCCATTTTTCTGGCTAGCTATAAAGATCTCCAAATACAAAATGCATTGCCACACATAGCTTTGCTAAGCTTATTTGCATATGGCAGAACACAAATATGAAATTGTGAGAAGGTTACAAGAGAAGAAGCACATTTGTGGAATGACTGGAGATGGTGTCAATGATGCCCCTGCACTAAAGAAGGCAGATATTGGCATTGCTGTTGCTGATGCAACTGATGCAGCTAGAAGCGCTTCTGATATCGTCCTCACCGAACCAGGATTGAGCGTTATTATCAGTGCAGTACTGACCAGTAGAGCTATTTTCCAGAGGATGAAGAATTATACGGTTAGTTTATACTTTGATGCAGCCAGTTTTAATTGATTACTTGCACAACTCCAACTCATTCATCGTTTTTTTCTTTCTTTTTTGCAGATTTATGCAGTTTCCATCACCATCCGTATAGTGGTAAATATAATGATAATAGATTGAAATATTTCATGTTCATATCAACCTATATGGTCTGGAGATTAACATTTCTTTCTGTTGACATTGCAGTTTGGTTTTCTGTTGATTGCTTTGATTTGGAAATTTGATTTCGCTCCATTCATGGTTCTAATTATAGCTATTCTAAACGATGGTATGGCTACCAAAAATGTTGGTTCATCCACTGCCTTTCCTATTATCTGAATGGATCAGGAATTCTAACTTTTTTTGTATACTGTGTGTTCTAGGAACAATCATGACCATTTCGAAGGATCGAGTTAAGCCTTCTCCGCAGCCCGACAGTTGGAAGTTGAAGGAAATTTTTGCTACTGGCATTGTGTTGGGTGGATACTTGGCTCTGATGACAGTGTTATTCTTCTGGATCGTGCGAGATACCGACTTTTGCTCGGTAAGAACAAAGAAGTCTTATATGATCCACACTGGATATCCTATTCAAGTTCTTGTGACATACCTTTGTTCTCCTGTGTCATGTTTTGTATTTCCAATTTCCTTTTGCAGAACAAGTTTTACGTAACATCCCTGAGGAACGACGACCCGAGAATGATGGCAGCATTGTATCTACAAGTTAGTATCGTGAGTCAGGCCCTTATCTTCGTCACAAGGTCTCGAAGTTGGTCCTTCGTGGAACGTCCTGGACTTCTCTTAGTGAGCGCTTTCATAGTTGCCCAGCTGGTAAGTACAACAAGAAGTAAAAACCTTTAATTCTTAGCATTTTAGCTCCTTCAACTGGTTAAGCAAGCAACGAAACTCGTTTTCGGGTACATGACAGGTAGCAACATTAATAGCAGTGTATGCAAGCTGGGATTTTGCAAGAATAAAAGGCACTGGGTGGGGATGGGCTGGTGTGATCTGGCTTTATAGTTTGATAACTTACATCCCTCTTGATATCCTCAAATTTACCATTCGCTATATTCTTAGTGGAAGGGCTTGGAACAACCTTTTGCAGAACAAGGTAGCCACACTCTTAGCCCCGTTTCATTACCTTTCTTTTGTTCTTTTATGAACTGAACTCAGTTTTCATGGACTTCCTCTCCTGTTGTGTCTCCCTCATGATAGACTGCTTTCACAACCAAGAAAGATTACGGGAAAGAAGAGAGAGAAGCACAATGGGCAACCACACAAAGAACCATTCATGGTCTTCAACTACCTCAATCCAACAACGCTCTCTCTGATAGGAACAGTTGTGGGGAGCTCTCCGAAATCGCCGAGCAAGCCAGACGACGCGCTGAAATTGCAAGGTACGGCCTACTACCCCAAGTCATCTTCCTTAAGCAATGCCTCACTATAGTGTTACTTGAATGCCTCTGAATGGGAGAAGTTTTTCGTAGTCTGTGCTATTTGATACTAACTTCCTAGTATATTGGTGGATGGATAGGTTGCGGGAGTTGCACACTCTAAAAGGTCGGGTGGAATCGGTGGTGAAGTTGAAAGGACTAGACATCGACACAATTAATCAACATTACACTGTCTAACAACCAATTCCAATGCCAATGCCAATGCCAATAGCCCCTTCCTTTGTCTCTAACTTTGTTAGTTTTGGTAGTCAATAATTGTAGCCATTTTTTTTTATCTTCTGCCAATGCAGACAGACAGGATGTTTTCCTTTTCTAATTATTTCTTTTTTTCTTCTGTGTATATAATTAATTACTACTGAATATAGGATTTTCCAATTCTTTATTTTAACAAGTATTAAAAATATATAATAATAATAATAATAATAATAATAATTTTGTCCATTTCTCTCAATTTTCTTTTCTTTTTTATCATATAATTAACTAACCTCATCTTCTCCATGTGATCTACCACCTCTTCCTTCCCCCCTTTTATTTTAAATAATTTGTCCTTTTTTATTATTATAATATTTTCAATTTTATTCCTTCCTTACCTTTTATATATGTATATATATATGTGTATATATATATATATATATATATATATATATATATATATATATATATATATATATATATATNTTTATTATTATAATATTAATTTAAAGGGATTGAGAGTTTGTAAGGCATTATTAGGACATTCCTACTTGATTGAGGTGAGGTGGTTGCTTCTGTGCCTCTTTTTCTTTTTCCACTTTATTCAAATAAATTAATTATTACAAAAAAAATGCCATCTTGTTGCCTACACACTCTAAAAAGTGAAAAAGCAAAAATACTTAGCTTACGGTTTACGGTTAAATATGAAAAGGTTCGGGTCCCTAAGCAGTGACAATTGTCCTATAAAGACTCGCTTTTGCTACGGCTCCAGTGGGTTCCCTTAACCAAGTCACTGCCTACGAGTCATCACCTTATTCTTCAACAGGCATGCAGTCAGAGTCTTGGTCTCCTGCCACTGCTCGAAAACATATGGTTATGAACTCTCTAATAACTCCTTTTGGAAACTTTCAATTTTGTATCTAATAAGTTGGTTTATTTGACATAAATTTGATTCAAAATAAGTCAAAAGTTTAGAGACTAAACTTGTAATTTATTAACGAACAAACTCGTGCAAACGAGAACGAGAATCTATTGAAACAAATTCTCTTTTTTTTTTCTTAAAATTTATTAGTAAATTGTTAAAACCAACAGAGATGATTATTATTTTAGTTGAGTGAAGAACAGTCAATTCTGATCTCCCCTTGGTTTCTTGTTTTGACTCCCACTCTCCCAAGCTTTTTCATTGCAACCACAAAAGCCTCTTCAAAGGCTGAATTGTTGGAAGCAAATAAGTTCACTGTTTCCCTTGATCTTCTATCTGTGAACAACACTTGGTCTGAGGTGAACAGCCCTTTTCCCATCTGCAAATTCTTGAAGTACACGTTGTCGAACGTGAACGACGACCTCGAGTCCATGTCCACAGCAATTCTCTGGTCCACGTTCCTCGGGCATTCCCTCTTGAGCTCGTCGACGTAGCTTGGATTGAACGTCGGGTCGATTCGGTTTTTGCTGTGGAAGCTATATAGCCTTTTGGAGAAGTGCTTGCAGTGTGAGAACCCAATTGTATGTGCACCTAAAAACAACCACAAATTCTTAGTAATGTTCCTCTAAATCTAATGCAATTGGAAGCTTAGTGAGTCATTAGTGCACCTGAGAGAGCAATCATGTCTGTTTGAGATAGACCATGTCTTGCAAACATGGCATTCAGCTGATCCAATCCAAAATCAGGTAAAGGAAGATGGTGTCGAACGCTCTTTCGTGTCGAGATCCGCCCGTCTCGCCTTCCCAACTCCACCGCATACGACGGTCCTCCAGTCTACAAAACAACAACGACAACAATGGTGAGATCCCACATCGGTTGGGGAGGAAAATGAAATACCCTTTATCCGGTCTGAAAAGAGAACAATATCTACTAGCAGTGGGCTTCTGTCATTATATAACAACTCCCTTTTAAGTCTATTTTCAACTCAAAAGTTACTACATATACGAACAACACCAACTTACCAAAGCTACAACATCTCTAGTAGCAAGAGCCAATATGTCAGCACAAGACACCTTGTTCTTACATTCCGGCACGCTATCGACAGCAGCCTTAGCTTTGATTACAGTATCAAACCCGTCTCCGGCGAGCGAAAGATTATCAGCATTGTCTTTCTCAGAAGTGTGGTTATTCGAATGAAGCAGCACAGAAGCATCACAACCCTGTCTCATAAAAAACTCGATCAAAACTCGACCAAATCCCGAGAAAAGAACAATAAGAATTTAGCCATACCCGAACAAAACAATCGTGAAAAAAGAGGCGGAGAGTAGCGGGAGCAGTAACAAACGTCTGTTCAAATTTCTGCTTCACTGCAGCTGTCACAATGGACTCAACATTTGGGCATGAATTATGGTAATAGTTATGGTGAAGCTTAGCAAAACAGCCAGTTGAGAGAAGAAGAAGAAGAAGAAAGAAGGGGAGAAAATGAAAGTGTTGAATTTGCATTTTGGGGCCTCAAGTTTTTGAATTTGCAGTTTGGAAACATAATCATTGTTGGGGTTTATATATAATTTGGGGATGGAGGCTTAAGAGGGTCCCCTTTGGCTACTTCTCTTGCTTTTTGACCCCTTTTTCTTTTTCTTTTTTTATTTATTTTTTTAATACATAAATTAAATTTTGAGCTGTCATCCGTTGTTGGGAAAAATTTTAATTTTTAAAAAACCAAAAACCCTTTTAAAAATAAATTAACTGAACAAATAATGATATGAACCAAGACATCAATCATGCCGTATAAACTTTAAAGAAGATGTAATGGTTAAGTTTCAAATTGCATATTTAGAATCATTTAAGTTTAACATGGTCGATTTTACTCGTAGAGTGATTCGAATTTGAGTCAAGTGTTCTTGTTTCTTTTCTATACAGTGATTTCTCATCTGGGCTAGTTTTAATTTTTTTTTTTTTTTTTCCCCTCGAAGTTAATTAAATTTACCCCTTTTATCTCAAAGTTGAAGAGAAGAAATATGGTAATTTTGATCAAATTGGGTAAAAAAAGATCTCCAAAATCATTTGTTTGTGCATTGCATGTGAGTAAAAAGCATCTTTTTTTTTAAATTAATTTTTAAAAAGTTGATTTAATCACTTAGGATGGGACAGCTCTAAAGGTAAATAGTTCAAAAAAACAAGTAATTAAGTAAATGAAAAGAATTGATGGGCCATTTTCAAAACAAGCCTTTAGTTATATAGGACAAATACAAAAGGACTCATTCCACTATATTAATAATTATAATTGCATCCATATTCCACTACGCTACATTGTTTTATTCTAAGGTAGGTTTTATGTACGTCACGTTATTTATATTAAATCATTATCTTATCTTATCTTATTAATTTAATCATTATCTTATTTATTAACTGCCTAAACATTAATCATTTGCAAAGTTTGAATTTTTATCTGATGATGGTTGTACAGTCTACTACAAGTACGTGCAGTCTAATAAAATGAAGAGTACTAAAAGTCAATATTAAAAAAATTGAGCTGGGGTTGCTACTCATATGCACTTGCATCCCATTCCTTCGAGTTTCGTACTGTTCGAGTAAAATGGGTTCTAAGTTTGTCTGTAATCCACCCTAAAAACACTTGAGCTTGGATAAACAAGAAAACGATAATGTCAATAGTGTGTGATTCCACATTGGTTGAAGAGGGGAACGAAGCATTTTTTTTATAAGGGTCTGGAAACCTCACCCTAACAGACATAGAAGCCGAAAAGAAAAGTTCAAAGAGGACAATATCGGCTAGAAAATGATTATGAAATCAACTTAATGGGCCTTATTTTGGGCCTAAGTTGAGTGACAAAATGGGCTAAAATTTCAGCCCAAACTTTGGAGGTTTGATGACTTGAGGCCCAATTATCTTATAATTAGTGTGCGACCCATGGGCCCAATTTGAATGATTATTTCAACTTGGGCCTGGTGGGTGGAGACTCTCAGGGCTTTCAACATTTTAAACCACAATCACGTGCAAATCATGTTTATTAAAAAATACCTACTTTTTATAATTTTTCTATAACCACTCTTAAAAGAAAATAATAATAATAATAATAATAATTTAAAATGAATTTAGTAAAATTTATTGAGTAATTTTATGTGGATTTATAAATATATCAAGGGATGAAAAGTTTTTTAAATTTGAATTTATAAATAAAATTTTAAGTGTAATTTTAACTCAAATAAAATATTTATATTTATTTTCGGTAGCTCAATCACGATAATTTTAAAGATATGTGTGATAGTGTAACAATCCATGCCCATGAGCACGTTTTGTCTCCACTTACATGCACTTTCAGTTTTATTAAGCATTTCTTAACTATTCTATACTCGAGATCCCTCTCGTTCAGATTTGATATCGATTCATTTATGTACTTCTCTTTTATTCGGGTGTCGCAGTTGGATAATCTCAAAATATGTTAAAATTATCCAATTCAAATGAGTAACGTGATCGTGTCAAAAATAAGAAATATATGGCAAGTCAATAATTTATTTTTGAGAAAAGTTAGAAGATAAATAAGGAAAAAATAACTATAAAATAAAATTTCAATATCTAAACACCTAAAAATTAACAGTTTAGTTTATAATTTCAATAACATTTTTCTATAATAGAGATTAAGTTTATTACAAATTTTAAAAATAAGAAATTAAATTATTTATTTATAAATATTACTCAAATATTTTTTTAAAGATTGAATTAATAAAAATATCTTTAAACTTAAAAAAAAAAAAATCTTAAAAAGTTCATTAATATTCTTTAATTTAAAAAAAAAATTAATATTATATTTAATAAATATCTATAAAATTTAAAAATAGTACTGAGAAGATAAAGGATGTCTATCGACATTTTATAGATTATTTATTAATATTTTAATGTTATTTTGAAGAGGTAAAAATATTTTTAAAAATTTTAAAATATTTTTGAACTTTTTTGAAAAAGTTATTAATTAAACTCATTTTTTATTTTTTTTTTTTTTTTTTTTTTATTTTTTTATTTTTTTTTTTAAGTTTAAAGATATTATTGAATTTTTAAAATTTTTAAAGATAAAATTATAAAATAGTTTAGAAGAAAAATGAATTGTTAAGGAAATTTGAAAAGGAAAGACGGAGTCACTGAAGTTTGGTTCTTCGCTGCAATTCTTCGAAGCTTTGGTTCAGGTCAGAGCTTCCATACATAGCATACATACATAACATACATGCATACATGCATACATAACATACATGCATACATAACATACATGCATACATAACATACATACATACATACATACACACATACATATCTCCTTCCCTTCTAAACCCCTTTCCCTTTCTGATTCTTCTTCCATGTTTCTCCCCTTTCTTGCTTCTTCTTCTTCTTCTTCTTCTTCTTCTTCTTCTTCTTCCTCTTCTTCTTCTTCCTTCTCTACTGATCTCCCTTTTCCTCATCCACTTCACTGATCTCCTTCATTCTACTTCCAACTTCCCAATTGCGCTCAACGAACCAGGGTTTCTATTGTTCTTTCCTGCTCTGCTGCAATTCGCGTCACTTCCGTTCTTCTTCCAGGTATGTGGTTTTTTCGTTTTTTCCGGCTCCGCTTCTACTTTTTTTTCCTTTTCCAATTCGGACTTAGGGCTTTGATTTCGTACGATGATCAATACACCTTTTTCGCCTTGATTTTTCTCTTGTTTCTTTGAGGGGTTTAGTGATTTTAGTTGCTTTGATCTCTAGGGTTTTGGTTTGGGGAATATAGATCTGAGTTTGCATTCTAATGCTTCTTGGCTCTGTTCTTGATGCCGAATTCTTCCTTTCGAATTTAATGTTGCTCAGTCATTGCTGGAATTATGATTTCAGGCTGCTATAAAAAAAACCTACCCTTTATGCTTCGTGCACGTACTGTTCCTCCCCTACCCCCTCCCCACTCAAATGGTGTGGCCTCTGAGACTTGATTTGTTCTGAATGACGTGGAAGTATAAATTCTGGGGGGGTTTTGTATTGGTACAGTACCGCAATTCAGCTTCAATTTGAGTGACTGGGGTTTGGAGCTGCTACAGTTTACAGTGTATGAACCGCCCTCTGGAGAAATGCAACCTCAGCACAGCTCCAGAATTGATATAGGCGACTTGAAAGCTCAGATAGTTAAGAAACTTGGAAATGACAAGTCAAAGCGGTACTTCTTCTACTTGAGCAGATTTTTGGGTCAGAAACTGAGCAAGTTTGAGTTTGATAAGATGTGCGTCCGTGTGCTTGGAAGGGAGAATATTCAGCTCCACAATAAATTGATAAGGTCAATTTTGAAGAATGCATGTGTAGCCAAGACCCCACCACCAATAAATGGGTCAGGACATGCACAGTCTATGCTACAAGCTTCAAACAACTCACCTTGCAGGGAAGATGGCCCTGAACATAATGGATCTACTTTTCCGAATCAGAATCAGGCTATGCCAATTTGGCCAAATGGAGTTCTTCCGGTATCCCCACGGAAAGGGAGATCTGTCTTACGTGGAAAGTTTAGGGATAGGCCGAGTCCGCTTGGTCCGAATGGAAAAATCACATGTCTTTCGTATCAATCATCTGGTACTGAAGATAGCAGCAGCAAAGTTATTACAGAGAATGGTAATGTAAACATGTGTGACTATCAGAGACCGGTACAGCATCTTGAAGCAGTAGCTGAGCTACCTGAGAATGACATAGACGGAGCAGTTCTGCGGCCATCAGAAAAACCAAGAATACATCCAACAGAAGCAGCTGTTCTTGAAGATAGAGACGAGGTGGAACAGTCAGATCCCTTAAGCATCCTCAGAGGTCCTCTACTTCCACCTCTTGGTATTCCCTTTTGCTCAGCTAGTGTAGGTGGGGCACGCAAGGCTTTGCCAGTTGGTAGCAGTGGCAGTAGTCGTGATTTTCTGAGTTGTTACGACAGTATTGGATTGTCTGATTCAGAGACGGTGAGAAAACGAATGGAGCAAATTGCAACTGCTCAAGGGCTTGAAGGTGTTTCTATAGAATGTCCCAACATCTTGAATAACACCCTGGATGTGTACCTGAAGCAATTGATCAAGTCTTGCCTTGAGTTGGTGAGATCAAGGTCTACAATTGAACATACAGGGCACCCTATCCAGAAGCAACAGAATCAAGGGAAGGTTATAAATGGTATGCGGCCCAGTAACCACCAACACGTACAGAATAGCAACGGGCGGTCTGAAGTTTTGCAGGAAAAGAGTTTAGAATGCTCAGCGTCATTGCTCGATTTCAAAGTTGCTATGGAGATCAATCCAAAGCAGCTTGGGGAAGATTGGCCTTTGATGTTGGAGAAAATTTCTATGCGTGCCTTTGAGGAATAATCAATTGCAAAGGCTTTATTTATCCTCAGCCATCCTTTTGGCTGGTCTTGTTCAAGTCCAAAGGACTTTAAATTTTACCTGGGATGTCTTCCTGTTCAGCCCTTCTTGCTGGGGTATACTTGATCACACTCCCATTGGGTTCAGGCTCCAAGATTCCATGCTAAAATATTGTAACAACCGGGGGAACCTCCGACTGCACATGAGTTCCTTGCCCATTGCCTGCTCCATTTAGGAAGTTGAATTAACTCGACTAGAAAAGGGGAAGCTTTCAGCCAGAATGCCCATAAAAAAGGTTGTTCTGTTGCATTTTTAGCATTCATGTTAGCCCCATTTGCCACTACCTTGTAACTTAGCCTTTTCATGTAACTTATTTTTGAGAGAATCAGAAAAGTTTTGCAGGGATACTGTCAATTAGTTTGGTGAAAGATGGAACACCTGGGTGAGAGCTTCAGGTGCTGTATGTATTTTAGAATCTGAGAATTTATTGGGATTTCAATATCAATAACAAATTAACATCCATTTCAATGCGTTCTGTAGATTGGTCTCATCTTCAACTGTATGATTATTCAATATATAATCATGTTTTGTCTTCTAACTTAAACTAGCTATATTCTAAATCGATCTGCCCCTTTAGATAAATGTGAATGTATATGTGGGAGAAGTTCAAGTCTCAGGAGCAGCACAGCCTGATTTCGAGGTCTCTGCAACTGGATATCCAGCTTACTACCGAACAAATCAACGTTCTACAAATGCCACGACGAATTGGATGAGGACAATTCTCATTAAAAGGTAACGTCATGATTGAACTTTGAAGTAGACAAAAGTACAGGACCATTTTAACTCGAAAAGTATCTGTTCTTCTGAGAAATAGAAATTAGCTCCACCTGATTTTGTGGTTGTCTGTTGTTTTATCGCAAGTGCTTTGGCTGATCATAATTGATTTGTGTTCTTCTGAGAGGTTGCCTCACAATTTTCTTCTGACATTGCTTGTGCTTGCTTGTCAGTAATGTATATTCGTCAATTTTTAGCTGAACGTGCGTTCATATTATTTTGAAGTAACTATTGCTGAGTACTATAAACTTCTTGAGTCTGTCTCATTGGAAAAAAGAACTTCAGAGTTTGTAATGCACAAGGGAAGGAATCAATGAAGCAATCAAGACGAAGTGGCGAAGTTCATATCTCATGGACACGGTATCTTTCCTTCTTTACTTATATCATGTTGATGGCACAAGCTATTCACTAGGGATAGTTGAAAATTAAGATAATATGTCTGCTAAGAGATGATTCACTTTGTTATCAATTGAGAAGTATTCCATTTCTGTCAATACTTTCAAAAATACGTTACTTTTATGATGTCGATTAAGATACAAGAAAAGACTTCTGATTGAGGAAGAAAAGAACTTTCGAGGAGATGATTCTCTTGTTTAAATTATAGTTCTTAAATCTAATTTCTATTACCCTGTTAGATGAACCTTGTAACCGCCCAAGCCCACTATTAGCATATATTATCCTCTTTGGAATTTTCCTTTCGGGGTTCCCCTCAAGGTTTTTAAAACGCATATGCTAGGGAGAGGTTTTCACACCCTTATAAAGAATACTTCATTCTCCTTCCCAACCGATGTGGGATCTCACAATCCTAGATCAAGTATAATCCGTTGAAAACTTGTTTCTCTAGGCTTAGAGAACTGCAGTCTTTGTTCCTTGCTGTACATACCTACAGTGGCATGCTTATTTTAAAGGTAAAATCAGAATTCTTTGAAAATTTGGATATTGTCCAGCTATGTTATCCTAGTTTTTGTTTTATCTTGTTTCTTGATTCCCATTTATATGTTGTGTTCGCTTTTGGTGTTCAGGATGATCATGTTGCTCTGTGCAGCAAATTCTGGTTTCATTTCACTCACTCAGCTATGTCTATGCTTTCTGCATCATGTAAGTCAATTTTGATGTTAATTTGTCTTGCTTTGTTTGTGGGATGAAGGAAGCATTTTGATAGCTCAAAGGAAGGAAAAGAAATTACTGTAAGCAAATCCTAATGTTTTGATTGACTCGTATCCACTCTGTAGACATAGATTTTGATGCTTTGACGAGATATTCAAATGATGTAGAAGTCACTCTTTTTAAGATTGTCTCAAATGATCGTTTGAAAGGGACAAAAGAAACATTTGATCTCTAGCAAACCTCTCAATAAGATTATTTGAAGTTCTGACCATCTATCAGAGAAAAAAGAATGAATGGGTCTAGTAAGATTTTCGAGAAATTTTTTGATTTCTTTCGGAAGCGGATGTGATTATTGAACTACCTTCTCACATTTTGTAAGTAGCTGGAACATTGAGGTGTTCGGATTTATACTTTAACTAGTCAAGCTATATTGAAGCCCCGTATTCTTGTTTGTCGTTTTATTCATTTTTCAAATTGTGGCTAAGCCAATTAGGGAGACTAAAATGGATTGGATTGAATTGACAGGAGCCTTGGTAATGAACTTGTTCGGATGGCTTCACTCTTGTCTATAAAGACCTTACATGCAGTCTCTTATACTCCGAAAGGGAAGCGTTGAACTCAACGCAGTCTTAAGCTAATGTCTGATCGTTGATTCCCATATGCGTTCTTCTTTGCTATGATATATAACCCCTGAAGTTTGTCCCTTTTTATTGTATTCAAATTGGAGTGATCTTTAAATGATTTCTTTAGGTTAAACTAATTTATCGAACTAATTTAAATGAATAATACAAGCACGGAGACCTATTATGAAACGCCATTGAAACAAGTCGAGCATCAACTTAAGAGACCCTTTTATCAAAAGCATCAACTTATGGACAATTTTGATTCACAATTCAATTGAGAGTTCAGATAAAACTGCTTGAGTTTGTTGGTCAATTGGGATGAAACAAATCTATTCTGTACAAACAAACATGAAGTTGCAGACAGAGAGTTGTAAATTTGAAGAAAGTGGGCACACTATCTGTCTGCAGTTATCTTATGTCATTTGAAAGGGTGAAGCTGCTGGCTGGCTGCTGATGCTTTACAAATAGGACACCAGTTCTTCAACCTCAACCATTGTTGAATACAAGCTACGTGATACTTATGCTCACATTGCAGTCTCCCAACTTCATCTCCTATCAAATATTCTTCCTGCAAAGAGTTTTTGACAAAATATTTAAAGCTATAATTGGCAAACCAAGAAATTTATCCTAGTTCTGTTAGAGGTATCGTCCTGCAAAAAGTTGGAAGAGATGACTTTCTTGGTATGTTACGTGATTAATAATCTCGTTAGATTACAATATAAGTGAAACTCAATGACCTCAAGAACAAGGTGATTGTCCAGGCAAAGATCAAAGGAAATAGGCAACAGAGAGCTATAATTTGAATTTCTTAGGCCTTTCTTCGACCGGGTATGCATTGGCTACTCATGTTATTCTCAAAGAGGGTTTTTAAGTCACTTTTACATTTGCTCTCTTTCATACTAGACACTAAATCTGTCGTTCTGTCGTAAATCAATCAAGATCATAGTAGTAAAGGAAGGATAGGAAAGGGAACCTGACAAATACAACATTTGATGTCGCTCAACTCCTCGATAGAGCCCGTGGCTGCTCTTCCTCCTGGTTTAGACTGATAAATGCTTGTATCAAGGCATTCTGTCAGGGCTTCTTCAGATAGTGCTGTGCTCACAGTCCCCATTCTCTCTTCTAAATCTAAAAGTTCCTATTTAAAAGCAGAATAGAGAAGAGAAGTTAGTACCGAGTAATCATCAAAACTGTTAAGTGATAAAGTGCTGCTTCTCTTAGCATAAAATAAATCAGACAGTCCACTAGGTAACTTAGAACAATAACAAGATATTGCTAAGTACTACAACTTCTTTTTTTTTTTTTTTTTTTGTGAGATCCCATTGATTGGAGAGGAGAACAAAACATTTCTTATAAAGGTATGGACACCTCTCCCTAGCAGACACGTTTTAAAACCTTGAGAGGAAATCCAGAAGGGAAAGCCTAAGGATGACAATATCTGTTAGGCTTGGGCTGTTACACTTTTTCTTTCAAGAAGTGCTTACCTCATATGTCATGTTATCAATGTCGAGTCTCATGTCTCTATGCTGATCATTGATGTTTAGGCTATTGAGAAACATACTCGTCTCCAGAAGAATGGCTTGCTGCAAGACAAAAATCAAGATAGCAGTCAGCAGCTCATTCTTTAATGAAATAAAAAACCAAGAGAAAACAAAAGACTGCACACCTCGTAAGTGAGCTCTTCCTCCTGTTCAATCCTCTCCAACGCCAATAGTACCTGAAAATTGTATAATAACTAAGCGACAACTCTTTCCCAGGGCCATAAAATGAGATTTAAGAAGACTATTACCTCTGCAATTCCATTGTGGCATCTAAAACTGTTCAGATTTGTCAAAGTGCTGGAAATATCAGCTTCTGTAGGGGTGGCTCGTCCAATGTCATGTATACTTTGACTATAGTCCTCTGGTTCGGGATAAGTCATGCGGTGCCTGGAGTGTGATTCTGAAGATGACTGAAGTGAACTAAAAGCATTTGAGGAGCTGGAGATATTAGATTGAGGCATCCAAGAATTCATCGCTAGTGAATCCTGCGATGACAGATTATCACTATTGCTTTGATATGAATGCCTTGCCCCACTGCATACACTTGTCAAACTTCGAGTCCCATATGATGAAAGAACATTTTGTCTGTGAAATACGTTTCGACCTGGTCGTTGATCAGAAATAAAGATGCCGTGCCGGGAAACACAATTCTGCCCCCGGGAAGTTCCACCCACCTTCTTTCCACGAGAATGGGAACTATTCTCACCATCATATATCATTTTCTTTGTTACATTCTTCCTTCTCACAAGGTTTCGCTCCAGCAAAGAACCATCTGATGGAATTATTTCAGATACTGAATCACAAGGGAGGCTTCTTGAACTGTACCTACTGTTACCACCATTTGATGTCTGGCAAAGACTTCTAGGTTGCATGGATGCATGAGAATCTTGATTGTCCACTTCAAATCTTTGAACAGAGTTTCTCTTAGATTCAGTGTTAGCGTCTGTACTGCAACTTCCCCTTTCCATCAACAAAGTATCAGCAGGCAACGAACTTTCAGATTTTACTTGAAGCCCTGTATGGAACAATACAGGAGGTGAGATAAACTCCAGTTCTTCCAAGTCATCTTGAATGCTATCATTTTCAGAAGAATCTGTTTCAAGCTTAGATGATAGCTTTGCAAAAGGCTCTGGAAAGGATTTCCTGAGATTTCTGATTGCAGAGGAACTCTTTGAGGAACTTCCAAGAACTTCTTTACCGCTTGAGCTGCGGAATGGCCTTTTTGAGCTGGTTTTATTCGAACAGCCAACTTGTACACCACTAGTGGTGCATACCCTACCAGTGCAGCCAAGACGGTTGCCATATCGGTTACTTTGATCCCTGTTCTTCACGTTATCCCTCAAAACTACACCAGGTCCCTTCCTAGAAACAATTCCCATATGAACTCTTTTACTGGAATACTCATCCATCAGAAACTATTTGCAGTCTACAAAGCTAGAATCTGCACCAATTAAGGAACATATGAGATATCAGTGTAACAATTAAACTAAGCAAAAAGGGAAAAGGATAAGAAAGAAAGAACAAAACAAGAAAATTTGGATAGCATAATACAGAGACTAATAAAAACAGAGTGCGGTAAGACTACCAAATGTAGAGAGATAAATGAGGAGCAACCCATGAAAACCACAAATTACTCCCAAAATTTTTGAGGAGAATATGAAGATTACCTCTAATCTCTTCAGCACAAAACCAAACAACTGATTATCTCAACTTGAAATTTTGCTAAGTTATATCCTTGAATGCAGGAAGCGCTTTTACTTTTTCACTTAACCAGATCTGCACCCATTAAGACATTCACATATCAGAACCCTTCCGTTCAATCATGTTCATACTCTCTGACTCGATGGGAAGAAAGTAGTGATTACCTGATGTATCACTGTGTCATGCACTTTGAAAGAAGCTTTTCTTTGTCGTCCTTTTATCCTCTTTTTTCCCCTTCAATCATATCGACTCGATCTAGAGCGACATTATCATGATTGTGAGTTGAACTTTTTTGATGTTAAACAAACATAAACAAGATGCACAGGATAAAGTAGTAAGGTCCAAAACAAGGCTAAATCCATATATGATCATCATTAATTGAACCTGGGAAAACCAACATTTTAATAGGTCCAACTGTACTTCTGTCACAATCTAGAACTGCAGGCATTTGGAAGTATTGAGTATGAAAGAATAATCAGCTAACTTAACCAAAACATTGTATATAACAATACAAAATGGATATTGGATAATACTCGAAAGAATATACCCAATCAAAATACTACAAATCATTGGAAGAAATCCCAAATTCATTTAGGACAACTAGAAAGGGACCGCCACTTGAATATCCAAGACACAAAACTATGGAAATGCCCTCAAACAGAAGTGCACAAAAGGAATCGAATACCTGTCCTTCAAGTAATATTTCTAAAGAAAAGGCCATTAAAAGAACAGAGCAGAAGAATCTGAAGGACGTAAGTTATAATCCATCCTCATGGATTGTGGATCTCAATGGATTTTCCCGGACCGAACTGTTGCTCGATTCCTATCTAGAAAATGTTCCTGTTCTAAAGGCAATCGGGCTACAATGCATCTCAATCAACCAAAACGGAAGAGTGGAAAAGGTCTAATGAATAAACCAAACAAAAGGAAATTGCCATAATTGATATAGACGCCAAAAAAAAAACATTCGGATCATTTATAGTTGGCTACTTCAAGAAAACAAAGAGAAAACAGAACTCATCAAAAAGACACCAAAAAACTTCATAAAAGTCGGAAAGCTTTTAGAAACTGAACCTGCTAGAATCGCAGCACCGAACTTCAAATCTACCACGTCTCCACCTTCTTCTGGAAAAATTATGGACAAAAGACCGAGTGATGAAGATGAACTTTCTGAAGACGCTTTCTTCACCTTCACTTTCGAGCAAGAATGGCGGTGAAAGAAAGAAAGAATGGGAAGATGATCAAAGACGGAAAAGATGGAAAAGATGAGGAGATCTTGAGTGTGTTAAATATACAGATACAGAGAGATTCTTTTCTTAGAAGCTCAACTGAAGACTAAAATGGTGACGTTCAGCAGCAGCAAGAACAAAGAAATGGCGGTTTCTGCGATATCAGCCGTCGGATCGGAGTGCTCTGTACGGCCTATGATCTACGGTTGAGGATCATTCTTAAGTCTCAACCCATCATTTTATTACGCGATTTCACTACGGTGTCAGTGGCAGGAATTATTGAAAAGAAATTAAAAGATGTGTACGAAATGAAAAATAATGTTGCCAGCTCTGGGGGCATAAGCGTCATTTTGATGCCCTCTTTAATGGGCCCTCAGCGGCCCGTTTAGTGAGCTATCGCAGTATTGGGCCCACTACCCCTTCCCTGTGGTCCAGATAATTTCTTTTTTTTTTTCTTTTTCCTTTCGTCCTCAAAATTATTAATTCTTGTAGGAAAATTATAAGAACAACCATAAATTGTTCAATTTGCAATATCATTATCCAAAAAATAAATAATTAAATAAATAAAATACAAAATGAAATTGTAATTTATACCACTATCTCCTTAATATTTAATAATAGTAATAATAATAAAAGATGTAAGTTACTATGTCTAAACCTAATTTAAAATGTATTATTCAAAACGAAATAAGTAGATTTAAACATTTCTACGCAATTTAAACCATATAATTAATTTTGCCTGTTGCCCAAAATTAAAATAATAACATTAATAAAATAAATAGAAAAGTAAAAACTATGGTCAAATATGGCCTACTTTTTTACCCAAAATATCATGCCTTGCCATCATTTTAAAGCGTGGCCATTTCATAATATTCATTCTTTTTGTGGAAGGGAGATGGTCCACTTAAGCATGATTTTATTACCTAATGTATTGAGAGGGAAAGGTTCTCTATAAAGTTCTCAAAACACAATAATCTTTTACCACCATCTTTGAGGAAAATAATGTCCAATAATAAGGCCCTTCAATACCAAGCTTTAACCCTTCCATTGACCTTTAACCTAACTTACAAATTTGGTAGTTGTCTTATTAATGTCTCACCCAATCTTTAACTTGATAACTTTATGTACTTCGTATAAAAGCCGTATATTTCAATGATGTAGTAAATAGGGAAATGGAAGGACTATTTCTACAATTTTGTAGGAAAGTGTTTTGCACACTCGGATTGGTTTATATATCCAAGGGAAAATAAAATGTCAGATTTAATTTAAGACCTTATCGATCCGTAGCTAAAGAAGGTGAAGAGACGAAGGTGGAGGGACAAGGATGAACGTGAATGAACTTCGAGGAAGTGAGTTAAATTAAAATCTGAAGCTAGAATTTGATGGCCATTATACACTCCAAAAATGTAACTTTCTAAAACCTTAGTGGGATCAAAGGAAGCTGATCATCTGAAAACGAAGATCAAGGAATAGGCAAAATGGAGATTTTGATTGAACTAATCTATTTGTAACAACCCACCGTTAGCAGATATTGTCCTCTTTGAACTTTCACTCTCGGGAGAGATTTCTACACATTTATAAGAAATATTTTGTTCCTCTCTCCAACTAATATGGATCTCACAATCCATCTCTTTGAGGTCCAGCGTCCTCGCGGCACACCGTTCGATGTTTGACTCTGATACCATTTGTGACCGCCGAAGCATGAGAAATGAAAGAAATGGGCAAATTGGAGATTTTAATTGAGCTAAGGACCAGAAGGATAGTACCTGGATGAATGTAATGTGGCTTTGCCCCCGGACTCATAAATAATGACCATCACCATGTGGGCCTCTTCCTCAACGAGTTTCCAGAAGTCATTTCCTTGTCGATTGGATCAAACTGCGACACTATACATCCATCTTCTAGCTTTTTGTGTTGTCATCTCAGCTTATTCCAGGCCTTGAAATCCTGTTCAAATTTAGCTTCATCCTTCAGTAAGAACATTAACTACTATCTGGCCAAGTTTATCATGCAACATGTTGATCAGCCTTCAAAACAAGCTCCATTTCTATCATCAAATACTCAAAAGTCGCTTCACTAGGATATTTGGGTAGAATTTGGCATCATGCTACTAACAGTTGGAATAAACTAATTAGCTTGACATGTTAATCCAATTGGAACATTTTAAAGGTACGAAAACAAATAGACAAAATGCTCAAAAGTTCATTTAAACTACCCCACACCAACCAAAAACAACAAGGAGAGCTATGCATAAAGACATTTGCTCTATCCTGTACAATTCAACTAAAGACATTTGTCTATTTGCATAAACTAATTATCTATCTGTACAATTCAATCCCTATCCTGCCGCTTACTAGTTATGTATAAACATGACGTACCATCTATACAGCCACAGTTGAGCAAAGCATCAATCATTTCAGTGTATGCTGTTCAATCTTGTGAACTACATGGACATCTTTCAGAATCCCAAAACCCTAAAGAAAAAATGTATTACAATTGATGAATGGAAGGGCTATGTCTGAAAAGTGAATCAAGATGCACAAACTTGTAGCGCTAGGTACCCCCACAGGAGCATGAGCCACTCAAGGAAATTTCAGAACATGCATGAATTATTGTGGGTCAGACCAGAATGAGCAGTGGGGGGAGTAAATATCCTCCTATGGCTATGAGAACGTAATTAATTTGGAAGCTTATATGCATCCATTGTAGCTAAAGAAGAAACATACAGTGTCCACTGGTAAAACAACAAAGGTATATGCATCGCTCTTGATGGATATAAACAGTATCAAATGAGTAGTAACTTGTTTGAGATTATACTTTCCTCTCCAAAGACCATAAAGAAGCCCGAAACTTCTCTCCGTTGAAGAGATTGCACATCAATACTATCATTCATAGAAAAGCTTCCAAATCTATCGAGCCAAATAAACACTAACTAGAAACTAAAACATACACCCATAAACTCTTTAATACCACTAACAACTAAAAATAAGTCTACTACACTATCAACCAAATTTAACTGCAACGCTTAATTGTTCCAATTGAAATGTGGCTGCCATAAAGCATTTGAACTTACAGGACTGGAGACATTATTATGAGCTTTGTAGTGCAGATTATTAGACGAACACGACTCTCCACAATGGTATGATATTGTCCAAATGATCATTCCCTAAATTAGCCGATGTGGGACTTTCATCATCCAACACCTCCCCTCTACCAAAGTACGCCTTCTCTTAATCGAAGCTTGACTCCTTTGGAGTCTTAGTCATTTTTTACTGCCTTCGAGGAGGCTTGACTCCTTTTCTTTTGGAGTCCTTTGTTCGACATTTGAGGATTTACCAATCTATTGGCACGACTAAGTTTAGAGCATGGCTCTGAAACCATGTTAGACGAACACGACTCTTCACAATGGTATATGATATTGTCCACTTTGAGCATAAGCTCTCGTGGTTTTGCTTTGGGCTTCCCCAAAAGGCCTCATACCAATGGAGAGAGTATTCTTTGTTTATAAACCTATGATTATTCCCTAAATTAGTCGACGTGTGACTTTCATCATCCAACATAGATAAAGTACAGTAAGCAGCTTAAGAAATGACTTCCGGTAGAAACTGGCCTGGTTCAGTCAAAGCATTTAGAAGACCATAATAAGTGGTGCCGACAGTGCTAGACCTCCAAAAGCAGTACCTTCTTCCACAGATTCAAATAATCAAACTGCTTAGTCAACTTTTCTAGCTTCTCCCTAGCCCTGGCAGAGAAAAGACTGAGACTTAACTGGAACAAGAACTAATCACGACTCTCCCATATAACTGTCACAATGACGGATTTCCCACATGACTCAACAACAATGCATCAAGGAATCTAAAACTTAGAATGCTTTAATTTATTACCTTCAATAGCGTCCCATAACTGACATTGTCTACTCCACAATTATTTGGTTTGGACATTTCAGTGGAATTTTTCGGAGCTAAATCAATATCACCGCAGTGAGCACAGGCTTCCAGGACAGCATTCATAAAAAATTGTATTCAACTTTCCATAAAGTCTCTTCGCAATTTCAATCTCCTCAAATAACTGAGAAAAATTAAAGAACAATATGAAACTCAAACCCAAAAACTGATGCAATTTCCGAGAAGGATATACTTCAATAGAAATCGTCACTCATAGTTTCTGACGTCGAAATATTTTTTTCACACAAATCCGTTATACGAAACCGTATAATTTTATTTAATAAGAACGCATACGCTACCAACAATGAGAATGAAGAGGAGAAAGAAAATCAACGGATTCCCCTTAGTCCAGACGCGGCATGATATTGAAACTTCGCATACAACCGCAAGCAATAACATGAGCAAAAAAACTAAGTCCTTAAGTGTTTTTCCTCGCACTCCAAAAACGAGCAGTCGAGTTGAGTAAAAATTAAAGTAAATATACAACATAAACAAGTAAAACCTTGTGGAGCTACTTCCGGCGACTGAGTAGGACGACAAGAGACGTCAGCCGCTTGAGATTAGAACTCCGAGGAGAGTCTTCCCGGCCGGGCAGTGGCCGTGCGATAAGGAGTCGGACAAGAAGATACGTTCGTGGAATCGGATAAGCATAAAGCCAATGGAGGATAGAATAATGAGGCGATCAGTAGCATCTTCTCCGACGGTGGTTATGAGTGGCGATGAGACAGAGAAGCTAACCATCGGCCATGGGAGCGAAAGGGAGAAAGAAGAGGAGGACGACAGTACGTAAAATTGGCGGTAAATGTCCGGTATCATTAGGCTGGGCCCGTGGGCCCAATTGTCTAGGATGAGACCTGGCCCAGTTTACTTTAGTTATGTGGGTACTACAAGGCCCAGCCCAATAAAAACCACCGTAAATTTACTAATTTGCCCTTAACTGAACATTTTATATTAAAACAATAAAATAAACGTAAAAAGGTGAGTTTTTTTTGCCCACAAGCCCAATAGGAACAAATTAGTAAACAAAATTACCAATTTGCCCATAACATATAAATTGAGTATGGCAAGGCACGTGAATACGCATGACATATTTAAACAATTATTTTATATTTTTTTAATTTGACTAATAATTTAAATGCTAAAATTTACTCGACAGAAGTGAGATAAAAACAAACACAATTTAAAAATATATTTTAAAGTTAGATAATTAAACAATAAAAATATAGAAATAATTTTCCAAATACATTTTTTAATTCTAAATATTTGGATATTTTTTTCATTTCATGCACACTTTGAATTTTGGAAACATATATATACATAATATATATTTTTAATTTATCTACATGGACTCATGAAACATAAAAAGAAAAAAGAAAAATAGAAAAATAATTTTTTTTTTTTTTTTCCTTTTCTTTTTGTTCAGAGCAAATAAGTGAAGAAAGGCCAAACGATTTCATTACACTACGCGTTATTGCTGTTCATATTCTTGCAGATCAAAACAGCTCATTGATTTGAAGCCATTAACGAGCTTCCGATCGTGGTACCTTTGCCCTAGGGTTTGTCTTCTTCGTTCGTTTTGATCATCATCTTCATCGCTCTCTCGATTTCTTTCCTCTGAATCGGAACCCTCCGCCGGTTGTTGTTGTTCTTCGTCTTCGTTTAGGGCAAGCAGAGGCATCGATTTAGGGTTTCGCCAACTGTAGAATGAGGCTTTTCTCGACCATTTTGACGCCATTAAAATTCTTCTCCTCTTGTTGAAAGGATTATCCGGCTTCTCTAAATCTTTCACTTGAATCACCTCTGATAAATTCGCAAACGACTTCGATTTCCCCGAGAAATGCCTCGATAAGCCTCCTCTACAATTCCAATCCCCCCGAGGAATTTCATCACATTACAGAGTATTAAATCTCTAATTCGTGTGATTAATCGGAAATTTTAGAGTTCAATCGCCTTTTTCGGCTTCAATTTTCGATTTCTAGGTTATAGGAGAGTGAAAATTAAAGAGATAGAGATAGAGATAGAGAAACTCACTTGATTACAAGAGCGTCTTCGAGAGAATCCAATCCGAGCAATCCTCCTTCCTTTGGCTTGCTCTGCACCTCATCGTCGTCGGAATCATCGTCGGGAACTCCAATCGACGACGACTCCGACGAGTTTTCCCCAATCGAACTACCAGATCCGGACTCGCGAAAACCCAACCCGTCCCGATTATGAGTCTCCGCGACGGCGGAGGAGTTCTCCGATGGGACTTCGATGCTGAACGTCGGAGAACCGAGCAAAACCTCCATCACTCACAGGCGGGAGATCGAATCCGTCGCAGTAGAGATTTCTGAACTTACCTCCGCTCTGCTTCTCCTCGCCGGCAACGCCCAAGGGTTAGGGTTCGTTGTCATCAACCGGCGGCAGATTGGTACCGACTTTTCTGATAGGGAGAGAAAGAAGATAGAAAGACAGAAAGAGAGAAGGGGATAAGGGGGGGACTATCACTCTGTGAACTGTTTTTGTTTTAAGTAAATCAAAAATAAAAAAATATATAAAACGAGAAAAAAAAAAAAAAAAAAAAAAAAAAAAAAAAAAAAAAAAAAAAAANAAAAAAAAAAAAAAAAAAAAAAAAAAAAAAAAAAAAAAAAGCTAAAAAACTGTTCCACTTGAAATTATTATTACTATTTTTTAATATCCAAACATGGTTATAATTATTAAAAATTTCTTTTTATTACATATTTGAAGTATTTTTGGTTAAAAATGATTTTTTTTTTCTAATTACTTCTCAAATGTTTATTAATTTATTTTTATTATTATTTAAAAAAAAACTATTTTTAATCATCCAAAATTATATGATATAAAAAATATTTAAATACTAAATTGTAATTTAATTTTTAAAAAAAAATCATAAATGGATAGGAAGAAGCAAACATTTTGTACCCACAAATATAACAAATTAATGCAACCTTAAAAAAAGGAAGCGGAGTGTTTGGGAGACGAGATAGTGGAGCCCGATTGCAGATTATTAGGGATTATATATCTACGTGGAATTATGATATTTGCATTAAAGTCTTTTTTTTTTCTTGTGAATTTAAAATATTATTATAAGAAATTAGGAATGGGAGTATAAACTTTAATGGTGGTATATACCAAAAATAGACTAATAAATGATTATTTAAAATGATAACAAATATAGCTCGTGTATAATAAATAGGTGTGAATAGTCAAATATATATATATTTATTTATATATATATATTTACCTACTTTAATAAATAGGAGTATAAACTTTCTTTCATATAATTTACCTACTTTATTAGGGTTTTAAGAACCATAATGCATTTTTATTTTTTATTTTTTAAATATATTCATTAAAAAAAATCTTATTTATTTGTTTTATGCATATAAATTATATAATTTAAGATTACTAGTGAACCAAAAAAAAAAAAAAAAAAAAAAAAAAAAAAANTAGTATAGTTAATAACTATTAATTTTTTAAACGCTTATTAACCTCCATATTCTTGAGATCATTTTATTTGCACGTGGTATTAATTTATTTATATTCTCTCTTATGTACTCGAGCGCTATCGAGAAATTTGAATTTGAAAATATGTATTTTATGTTCGTGTTAATATCTGAAATTTTGAAAAACAATCTTAAAATGTAGTTCATACAACTTTCAATCACAAGTAATTGTCTCGTATTCTTACTTTTGTTATAGGAGTTTTTTTACAATTTTTTTCTCGGATTGCATCGTTTCTATTTTGATTTCATTAATGTTTACAATGTTTAAATAGGATACAAATCATCCACTAATATCTAAAAGAAGGGAAAATATATATCTAACTAAATCTGGTAAATAAGATAAATTATACTGCTAATCAAATCCTAAGATGAAATATACTACTAACAACTTCAAAAAATAAAAATAAAAATATTAACGGGATATCTAACATATACTTCATAATTAATTATTAAAATATATTTTCCAAATATCATATCTTAATAGATTTATTTATTTATTATTTGACGGTGGAGTTGAAAGAGATAAATAATAGAAAATAAACAAAATACGAGTATTGTGTACATAGATGACAAATCACTTGTTTATTTCGATGATAACTGAACCCGTAAAATTGAAATTCAAATTTTGAGCTCGTTCTACATTCTCTCCCTTTTCAACCCCTCGAACGATAGATATTTTTCTAACGCAACTAAATAAACGTGTTATTAAAAACAAAGATTCATTGATGAGTTGGTCGATGGGTGGATGGATTGGGTGAGGGGTTACCTAAGTTTGAGGTGTAAAGCATGGATTGGTATAAGACTAGAGTGGATAATAATCTATCCTATAAAGCTCTGTTCATATGAATAGACTAGGAGAATGATAAAAGAAGTATTAAAGATTCCATAAACAATCATGATTTTGGCCATTATTGGATAATATCTTTTTTCTTTTTATTTTTTAGATTAAGTCCATAAATATGATATGATAGTATTCAACCATTGATTTTTGTTTTTCTTTTCATTTTTTTTTTATAAAGAAATTAGGTAAAATATGTCCAAACCTTATATGAATTTAAATGTTAAAATTATATATAAATTCTAATTTTCAAAATTGTGGAGACTAAATTATAATTTTGTTGAAATCAAAGGACCAAATCTGAAACATTTTTTTTTTCCAAGTGAGAGATTGGATTTGTTGATTTGGGTGGTGCTGGGTCTCGTTTTGTACGATCAAATCGCCGTGGAAGATGGGTCATGGTCCAATTAAGTCAAAAGACCATTTTGCCCTTTTATTTGACTTTTTTCAAATTATTATATTTTTTTTATTCCAAAACTGTCTAAAATAAATAAATAAAAAAACATCAATATTCCATCAAGTTGATTAATTTGTAAGGCCCTTTGAATATATGCTTAAAAAAAAGTCAATTTTCGCAATAAGTGAAATAAAGTATTCAATAAAGTAAGACTTTTTCAGTTCTCAAAAAAATAAATGGATATTATTTAAATCTAACTTTATAATTAATTTTCCAAAAAAAAAAAAAATTCCAATTAGTGGGCCCCACACACCAATTTTTGAATTGATTGATTGACAACCTCTCACCTGTCACTGACCACCATTCCCCCATCTTTTGACTTTTCATAGACTTTTACGAATCAACCCCTCAATCTCTTCGAATTTTCATTTTCGCCCCAACTTTTGTTTATATTTGCAAACGCACCAATTAAAAAAGAAGACCACGACAGTAATTAATTAAATCAAATTAATTCTACTCCGGCAGCCACGCGCTGGGCAGATAGAATAGAGATTCTTTCTGCCATTTAACATTTTTTTTTTTTTTTCGTAATGTACAATCATCATGAAGAGAAAAAATGAAGTCAAAATTCAAATTTTCTTTTTTCTTTTTTCCATTTATTTTCTTCCAGCTTGAACTTCAACTTGACTCAAAAACTAAAGCTACTCCGGTGGCCATATTTTCCGGCAAGGAGCTCTGTGTATGGCGATGCTCTCCTTCGTACGTTACAATCAACATCGCTGGATCATTTGGATCCCTCTCCACGTGTTTCCTCGCTGGACATCCTCTCATCGAGCTACACTTGTAATATCCACTGAAAATTTAACAATTATCGAGTTAAAATCGGTAAAATTATAATAAATCGCCACCGTACACGGCGGGAGTTGCTGTTTTTTAACTCACCGTGGGTATGGAGATCCCTTGATCGGCTTCTGACCGTATTTTCTCCATGAGTACTCGTCCGGTGGAATATCGGCGATTTTAGAACTAATCGCCGGGACTCGGATCGTCTTCTTCATACGGTTTTTCCTGTAGAAAAAGACGTCGGTCAGCATTTATTGGAATTCGGAAAATATTATTAAAATCCTTAATACACCAGTCGTTGGGGAAGGTGGTGGGGTCCATCACGTGATTTTAAGTCAACGGTCAATATTAAAGGCTGAAAGAACGAGACAAAACTACTTTAATGGCAAGTTGAAAATTTAAAGTGAAATTTTTGGAATTTCGATATATATATATTTTTTTCTAAATTACTAAACCACCACCAAATCGTGTCAGTATCACGCGTGCCGTGCCTACTAACTCGCTAACTAACCCTTATTCCGACTCGGACGAGTCAACTCGTTTTCCACTTCAACTCTGTTCTTTGTTTAGGGTTTCTGTTCTTACGAATATCATAATCACAGAAATATTTGATTGCTTGGCTTTCGAAGTTAGATTCAGTTTGAAGAACGTGAAATTAGATTTGGTACCTTCTCTTTGAGCAATGGCACTTGCCGGAAGCAGAGGTAGAACCGGAGAATTTCCCGGACAAATCTTCGGAATAATCGTGTTCGTGACACCTCTTCTTGTATGGCGGCGCCGAGAGTGGCGGTTTTCCGCCGGAAGCAGACGGAGCCGGTGCCAGAAAGATCGAGGTTCCTAATTTTCCGTTGGATACGCTGCCGTCTCCGGTAATAGCAGAGGACATAAACGAAGAACTCGAAGAGACGCTGAAGGTATCCTTAGAAAATTCCAAATCGGTTCCCTTAGGGTTAGAGTTCAAAATATTCGGCCTAGTGAAATCGAGAGTCATACTCTGAGGCTGCGACTGGAGAAAGTTCGCCGCCGCAGCAACCTTCGTCAGTGGCTGAGCGACGGTGACTGGAGCGGTGAACGACGGAGCAGAAACCGTCGCCGATGAAGTAAACGGAGTAGGAGTGATGTTCATCGCCTGATTTTGAGGAACTGAACCAGACGAGGAGGAAGAGGTCGAATTAGATACCGGACCTCGTCGGAACCTGGCGTGGCCAGTCCGATTGAGAAGCGAAATCACTTTCTTAAACTTCGAAACAGTCGCATCAGTTAGATCAGAGCAATCGACATGGTTTGAAGATTGCTTGTGAGAAAGAAGACGAACGAGATGCTCCATACTCTTCAATCCTTGCGATGCGGCCTCTTGTATAGCCATCTGATCATCCATCTTCGGAAAACTCATCAGATCCACCGCCATAGTTGAGAACTTGAAGAAAATCGAAGAGAAAACCGAGCGATGAAAACTCTGAACAACTACAAGAATAAGATCATCGTAAGAGAAGAGGAAGATTAGTATTCGGAGAAAGTGAGCCAAAGGATGGAGGTTG
Organism: Cucurbita pepo subsp. pepo; assembly: GCF_002806865.2. Lineage (NCBI taxonomy): Eukaryota > Viridiplantae > Streptophyta > Magnoliopsida > Cucurbitales > Cucurbitaceae > Cucurbita > Cucurbita pepo. Next base: position 2,231,035 of record NC_036639.1, on the reverse strand, counting down.
GGGATGATTTAATGGCCCTCGAGGTGACCGGATGACCGGGTAAGCAGGTTGGAAGTCAAACCTGATTCTTGATCCAACGGTCAGGATTTGTTCAAAGAACGTACAGAGTGGGGCATACTATGGAACGAAAAAAAAAAAAAATTATATACATAAGAAATCATCCATTTCAAAATTATAAATATTTTAAAATTACCGGACTTGTAATTTTTTTTAGATTTGACAATAAAACGGTGCGTTTTGCCCTACTCGATATTGGAATTTTGAAAATTCCCATCTTCTAGAATATGTCCATTATGAACCAACAAATATCGTCCGTATCGCGATAAATTTCCGATATTTTAAATTACGCAAAACGACGAACCATACTGTGTTTTGATAAAGAAAGCTGACCAAAAGTGGGGATCACGTGTAGCTATTCTATTATTCTCGTAATTTAAACCCCAAATGTTGACCAAACTTTATTATATTATTTTTTTCAGTCTAAAATTTTAATTTTATTATAATATTTAGTAGCGGAATTTCTAGGAAAAATATTATTTTAATCAGTTAAACAAATTATTTAATAAATTTTAATTTTCTTTAATTTTTTTTTTTTTTTAAATAGAGAATCCAATAGGTTAAACGAGAACCGTCGAATCGAATCGCGAAACCAACGGTGGGAATTCACCTAGAGAGTTGACCACGACTTTTTAATTTTAGCATTTAATAATTGGGTGGTACATTTTAAATTTCTGCCACGTGTCGAATACATTAAAAGAGTATGGAAATTAGCTGGTGCCAATTAAAGAAAATATTTCGGGGTTTTATTTTAAATAATAAATTAATTATGTGGTGCACTCCAACTTTTAATAAAGTAAACCATAACTTTCTGGAAACCTTTTGACCTAATTGAGGGATTAGGAGTAACATGAGAATATTAATTAAATATTAACAACTTGCTTAATTAACTTAATTTTTTTATAATTAACTTTACAATTTTAATCGAGTCAATTGCTATTAATAATTTAATTTTTTAGTCGTCATTATTTTATTAATTTAATTGTCAGCTCGTGACTTTTAAACGTAGTGGGAATGGAGGCTATTTTTTTTAATTATTATTTGTTCAAATTTTTAATACTTATTTTTTTATTTGTGGTTAATTTTTTTTAATTCAACTCGTCTAATTTAAGAATGATTTATAATTTATTTTTTATTATTAAATTTGAAAAAAAACAAATTAAATGGGTTATAACAAAAATTGGATAAGAGAGAAATTAATAAATATAATATTTAATCGGAATGAATAAATAACGATAATAATTAAATAAAATAAAAAAAATCAACTGCTTTGTTTTTAATTGCAATAAATACCAAAAACATGTCCTCCACCACTTTTTTTTTTTCTATTATTTTTCTCTCTCTTAATTTCCATAATTAAATTAATATTTACATGTGGTTGACTTATCTACAACGACTTTTATTTTTTAAAAAAACATTAAATTATATTTATTGTTTTTTTTGTTTCTACTTATTTTCAACACAAGCCGCGTCAAGAAAGGCTGGTTTCGTTTTCACACGTAATTAATTAATGAAGATGAGGTTAAAATCGTCTATATAAAAAAACGAGGTCGTTGAGAATTATTCTTGGATATTTAAAATAAATAAATAAAACATGTAATATCGTTTAGGTTGACGATAGAGCTGATATGTATGAAGATTGACTTTTACTCACCCGAAAAGTATTGTCCACGAGCTACTCTATCTCAGTAAGACTTATACCTGTTTGTGGATTGAAATTTGATTGCAACTCGTAAATTTTTTTCAACTCATACAATTTTTTTGAACCTAAAATAAATTTCACCTCATATTCAATTCATGAACACATCTAAATGTTATTAAGATGGAGTAGCTCGTGGACAAGATTTTTCGAGTGAGTAAAAGTCAACCTTCACGCATATTAGCTCTATCATCGACCTAAATGATGAACTCGACCCAATCCATATGTATATGTTTTAATTGGGTTTTTTGGGTCATTTATTTAATTTTTAATTTTTACTTTTTTTAGTAAAAATAAAAGGTTAATTTTTAAAATATCTATTAAATAAAATGATATATTTTAAAATCAACAATAAATTCGATTAATCAAACGGATTGAATTTTTATTTATTTAAATTCAAAAAGAAAAAAAAGATTATAAAATAAATTATATTGGAAATGATAAAAGAGTATTAATTTGTAATACTAAATAAGAAATAAAAATCGTTACCCAATCCTCTATAGTCAATTAATATTTTTTAAATAATATATTAAATTTGATTTTAGTGCACATTTAATGTTTAATTTGGTCAATAATTTTTTTATTAATACGTCCTGGTCAATAATGTTTTGTATATACAATTATTATGGCTATAATAATATTTTATCAATAGGTTGGTGAACATCGAATTTAAACACCTACCAAGATAAATAGTTACTAAGGTAAATAAACAAAAAAAAAAAAAAAGTTAAAAGTAAAAACACACGAAAAAAAAAGTAGAATTATGGGTCGAAATTCAGACAGTAAAAGACTCTGTAGATTTTGTAGTGTGAAAGTAAGAGAGATACAGTTATAAACACTTTGATTATAGCGACTTGCTACCACCCATGGATGTATGAGAATTTCTTATATTCGAACCACGTCAATCTTTGTCTCTTTGTTTAAAATTTGTTCGTGGGTGTGTGAGTACATTCGATATTGCTTCCGCTATTGGTACAACAATTGATATCAGAGTTTTTTTTTTTTACATTTGGTATGAAGATTCTTGTCGTGCATCGAAATGTTACAACCTTCAATGCTCTGATACCACTTGTTGTACTAATAGCGGGAGCAATATCAAAGTGTTTACAAGTGAATATCCAACTCTCACGCTACAAATTATTTCACACAGACTCAATCAAATATTCTCAACCATCTTGTACAACCCTTTATATATAAAGATATTTACGTAGAATATTAATAAAAATTATAAATTAAATGAGAATTAATAATAAAAATAAATAAGAATATTAATTACTGAATTAATAACCAAATTAATACCAAAAGTTAATAACCGAATTAAAAAAAAATTTATAACAATTTACCAAATAAGTTGTGGGATTTTTCAAGTTGACTTTATAATATATGAAATGATAATAATTTTAATTAGAAATAAAATGATTTGTTATTATTCGAGGTGAGTCAGGTGAGCAGCTTTGATACGGTAGTGGATTTGATTCTTTTATTTATTTATTTTTAATTTATTTTCGGATATTTATAATTCGTTTTTAAATTGTTTTCAGATAAGGATACTGAATAAATAATTAAAGAACGTAATCCGTGAGAATCTCCCTGCAATGAGTTTTAAAAAATACGTTAATACGATTTTTTTAAAAATGGAATTTTATCCCGTGCACTCGTGCCCATACACCTCCCAATCACAACTCTCTTATCAGCCGTCCGATTTGCATAAAAAATATCCATCTCATTAATTTTGAGTATCCAAATATTATTTAGGAAACGTGGATATTTTATTTAGGGGTACCGTTTACTTTAATTTCTTTTTTAATTTTGTCCAATTAAATTTAAAAATAGATAATTCGTGAAATTATAAACGTATTTTCGAAAATAAGTTCGAGCTAAGATGACAAGACACGATATATTATTGATCCACCAATAAGCTAGTTACCGGGCGGTGTGCCAACGAGGACATAATATCGCTTTGGGAGGAAACGAAACATTCTTTATAAGTGTTGTCGCTCGTGCTGTTACATTAATAATAATAATTTTATATAATTTTGATAGACTATTTAACTTTGGTAGGTAATTCCTGTCTCAATCCCTAAAATAAATAAATAAATACAACTGTAGAAATAAAAATTAAAATGAGAGGCCGGGACAACTATAGGGGGGTTCTCTGTTTTCGTCACGTCCCTAAACGTCTCTATTCATCGAGATATAGACAATTTATACATAAATGATTTAACTCAAATGCTCGGTTAAAAAATATCGACCTGCGAGTTTTTTTTTTCATTATTCTTTTAATTATGTGTTGATGTTAATTTGATTCAACGTTAAAATTTAAATATTTGATTAAAAGTTGACCAAGTCAAGCATGTACGGAAGGTGAATTATGAATATTTACGACGAATAAAAAAACAAAAGGGTAAAATTGACCAATTCAATATGTGATGTCTGTGGTCAAATTTGGAACATGTCTATATAATTATACCACGTTAAAAAAAAAAACGGTCAATATTTCCAGCTACAAATATGTCAGAGTAGTGAAATTTTATTATTTAATTTAATTTAATTTTCACGCCCCGCCATCTTTTAACACGGTCTCCGAACTTTGGTTCAAACGCAATAAATTTTCACTCGCCATTTTAAACTTAGCACCTTATATAAAACGTGCTTTTAAACGACTCAAAAGTCCAAGTTCGTGGACTGCGGTAAATTTAATTATATCATGACTCGAATATTTTCCGTTCGATAAATTTGTATATTAAATATTAATTAAAATATAAAAAACGATCCATGAAGTGGGTTGCCACGTCATCCAAGCCCATAATATGAGCCCACTGAATGCATCCTAATTGGGCCTCTAAAGGCCTAGCCAACCACAAATCAAGGTTCCTTAGTGGGCCTGTTTGCTAACCTTAGTGGGCTGAGACAGGCCTGGGTTTTGGCACAATGGTATTGGAGTCCTTTTGTAATGAGCTGTTATGTTATTATAAGGTGTAAAGCTATATATTATTTTTAAATTAAAATGTTGTTGTTATTATTATTTTGTTTATACAATAAAAAATGAGTAATTATATCGTGATGCTTAAGTGGGTCCCACCATTTTTACTCGTTGGAAACGAGTTAGTGTTGTGAGCGAAGCACGCTCGTAGTTGAACTCGGTTGAAACTGGCAGGTTCGTTTGGTTCACGTTTGCTACGATAGTCTTACCAGTTATGGATTGGACTCTTTGTCACACTACACCCGAACGACTCAAACAAAGAGTCCTTACTTGCTTTGTTCAACACGAGTCTTATGATTTAATGTATGCTAGGCTTCGTTTTGACCATAATATCACGACATATAACTCATGTGTGGGGATTCGGTAAAGTTTTTCATTCAGTCTGGTTTTTTCCGATATTTATATTAAAATTAATATATATATTAAGATTATTATGTTCAAAATTAACAATTGAATTTGACCAATATTAAACTTAGAAAAAACATTTAATGTATAATTAAATAAGGTTAGAATACCTAAATCCAAACTTCTAGAAGGGAGACACTAAATTGGAGAAACACCAAAAACATTTGCCCTAGAAAAGAGTCCACGCATCGCACGTGTTTGTCGATTGAGAAACTAAACCGGGTTCGCACCGACTATTTGGGTCCGGTTCGGCGTGACTCATTAATGCGACTCGGCGTCGTATATTATAGGCATTAGGCGAACCAAACAGGCAAGACAGACCGACATTTTATTTTTAATTTTTATTTAATTTTTGTTCTTCATTTCTTATTACAATTTCTCTGTCCATCGACTCTATGTTTCACCCGCGAAAGTGAAGCTAGCGTAAGATCTGGAAAGCATTACAGAGAGGAGAGTGAAACGGAGGCGACGATTTCCTTCAATCCAAAGCTATCTCAAGCTTCTTCAATCTCACCGCATCACCGATTACTATTTGATTATGGCGATTACAATCGAGGTCTGTTCGTTTTCTTCTCCATTTCGATTCCTCTCATTACTTTTGTTGATTTTGTTTTTCTTTGCGCTTCGTTTCTGTGGTATTGGAGCTTATGCGTTCTGCTTTTCGGCTTCCTTGTCGAGAATACTGTAGAATGTTTAGCTAAACGGATTTGCGACTCTTGAATATAGCTTAGGAGGATAGCTGTTTGTGTTCGAATTGTAGTGGTTATAGTTATAAACGGCAGTTCGAAATAGTTCGTGTTTTTTCCTTTGGATTTTTATTGGTGTCGAAAGTGAATGCGCCGTTTTCGGACTGAGTTTCTGATGGGAAATATTGTTTCTGCAGCGTTTTTGTGCCTGGAAAAAGATGAATGATTCACTGGTGACTACTATTTAAGTAAATGTGGGGGTTGGATGGACAAGAACAAGAATCGTCCCGAACTGCTTGCGGCAGGCAGGAAGAAGGTGAATTCGTGTTCCTTTTGTTTGTATATTTTAAATAAACGTTAAGTGTCTCTTTGATGAGTTGAATGGGAAAATGTAGAAATATTTCATTATTGTAGTTGATAACGTCAAGAAACTGAAAATTCGGTCTATTAGTTTCATAGCAAGTCTTGAATCTTGTTCGAGTTTTTATGTAAACTGAGGTTGGAAACAAAATTTTGCTGCTTACTCTAATGAGGGTAATATTTTATTTTTTATGCACTTATTTTCCTTTCTTGGGCGCCCAGTGATTCCTAGTTGGTAGATTCATTTATTTTCCAGGATTATTATTTGTTGTAAGTTTGGGTAGTAGTTTCTAATTTAATGGAAACAATAGATTTGGAGACTTTTGGGTGTCAAAGTTCTAAAAAGGCGGTATTTTTAGATTGATTTGATCGAGATTTATCATGTTTAACCTGAAAGGACCTTTGTCTCCTTGAAGTGGAAAAAAACGCAGTCACTTTACCAATTTGGCTGTACCAGACTAATTTATTACCTTTTTTCCCTTTATTTTCTCTATATATCAGCTCCAGCAATTCCGCAAGAAGAAGGATTATAAAGGCAGAGGTAGCCAAGGAAGTTCATCAAAACATACAAGTAAATTGGAACAGCATGATGCAGATGCAGACACTGCCACTACTGAAGTACTTGCATCTGGGAGTCATTCCACTGATGGAGTACTTGCATCTGCCGTTGATTGCAGTCCAGATACTGTAGATTCTTCAGCATCTCCTTCTACAGAACTTTCTTTGGCAGCTGAGGTCGATCATTCTACTGTTTCTGTTAAGCAAGAGATGGATTTAGCCGAAACATCAGAAATTGACCAGGCAGAGGTTCCAATGCAGGAAGTAGGGTATAGGGAGGACTATGATCACCCAATCCAAAATGTGGAGTCTGCTGGAGTTAGATCCTCCGAACCTTCACTTGCTCCTGCTGCTGAAGAGAATAATGATGACATTTATAATTTGTCTTCCTCTGAATCTTCTTCCCAAATTTCTTCTGCTTCCGTGGAGCAACAGCAAAGAATAGTTGAAGTATGGGGGGGATGCAGGGGAGAAGAGCTATTGCTTCCGTCGTCTGCATCTTTGTCACAAGCAAGGGAAGATGTAGGTTGTCCTCTTATTCTTTGGTACTTATTTGCTAATGTATTTTAGTTATGATTTGCCAGATATACTGTATGAGTCAGGGAAACCAAGTGAAAGTCCATATAATTGAATTTATTCTTATATCTTGATTGATAGGCATGAAAGGGGATGGTTTGATGCAATCTGGTCAACTCTGTGGAACAGAGCTTGCAGAAGACAAGCAGGTAGAGACTGGTGGCATGAATGAGTCCGCAGCAGAGACTACTTTTAAAGACACGTGCTGCGATGGGGACAAGATTATTACAGCAGATGTGGCATCTGTATCTGGTGCCGCAACCGAGTCAAACAGTTATTCAATTTCTAGTCCGGGAGAAAAACTAGGTATGCAGAATAGTTCTAGTAGTGGTAGAAATGACTGGAAAGAAGTTAGACAGGTTCATGCAGAAGATATGATACATTCAAGTAGGTCTCAAGTGCAATATATGCCAGAAGATAATTTTGTAGATAAGTCCGAAAGCCATGAAAGTCCTTCACAAACAAGTGTGAAAATTTCTGATGGGGGAGATGTAGATACTCTCTCTCATAATTCACATATGACCACAACTTATGCACATTCCACCTTTTCTTCATTTGGACAAAATAGGAAGTTTCTTGATTTACTGGAGAGAGTGAAAGAAGAGTTGATAGTAACAAGTTTCTCGAAAGATATCTTCGACTTTCAAATTTCTGAACAGAATGAACTACAAATGAAGCTTGATGAAGTTCTTGTGAGGAATCATACCCTTGTGGATGAGCTTTCACATTGCAGATCTGAACTTAAGGATGTTTCAGTTGCAAATGAGGAGCTCAGAAATCAACTGCTAGCTGCAGAGGCTGAGATACAAAAGCTTTCTTCTAGAGCTAGTGAGACAGAGAATAGCTTTGAAAAGTTCATTGGAGATATGTTCAGATTGGAAAAGGAGTTGGATGACTGCAAGCATTTGGTATCAGTGTTAGAAGAGGAGAATGAAAGATTAAATGGTATTATCACCTTTGAGAACGAAAATAAAAAGAAACTAGCCGAGGAGAAGGAGTTGTATATCGGTGAGAATGAAAAGATATTATCAGAATTGAGTAGCTTCAAGAGTTTGAAGGCGGCTCTGGAGGTTGAAAATTCTGAGTTAATGGGGAGTTTGTCTTCAATAGCGGAGGAAAAAATAAAGCATGAGGAAGAAAGAGAACACCTGTTTCAGGTGAATGGGACATTATCAGTTGAACTTGCCAATTGTAAAAGCTTGGTAGCTACCCAACAAGAAGAAATTACCAACTTAATCAATAACCTTGCAGTGTTAACCGAGGATAAGGTGAGGCTTGAAGAAGATAAGAACCTTTTGTTACATGAGAATGAGAAAATGAGATCTGAGCTGCTTGTTCTTGATCAGAGATTGTCAACTGAACATGAGGAACGCGTAAGGTTTGAGGATGACCTTAAAGATGCAGTAGTGCAGGTTAAACAACTCACCGAGGACAATGGATTTCTCAGCAGCAGTCTTGATATACATAAATTGAAAGTTGAAGAACTTTGTGGTGAAATATTGTCTCTAAAAACGAGATGTGGAGAAGATGAGGATCAGTCTGGAAATGCAGACTCTGGCTTGCATCATGAAAATAAGTCCCAAGAAAATGATTCTTACCAAACTACTTTCAAGAAAAATTTGCATGAAACTTCTGTTCTTGCTGTTGGGAAACCCTTCATAGTGACTGAACAGGAAAATTTTGATGATTCTCTTGGGTTTGTAATCTTGGGTCGACACTTAGAGGAAGCAGATGTTATATTACAGAAACTTGAGAAGGAAATCAAAGCGTTGCAGTCCAATTCTGCCTCCTTTAGCAGGTCAGGTAGAAAAATGGATGCTCCTGCTGTTTCAAAACTGATTCAAGCCTTTGAGTCGAAGGTAAATGTTGAAGAAAATGAGGTGGAGGATGAAATTCAGTTACCAGATCCATATAAGTTATCAAATGAATTTGTGGACAATTTGAGAGCATTGCTTCGTCAAGTGGTTATTGATGCTGAAAATGCTAGTGTGTTGCTCAAGGGAGAGCGTGATCATCGAAAGGTTGCTATATCAACATTGAGTGAACTCACGGATCAGTTTGAGGCTTTGAAGAACCATAGTAATGGTTTGGTGATAGCCAACATTGAGCATGGGGTTTTATTTGAATGCTTAAAACATCACGTGGATGATGCTGATGGCAAGATCTATGAACTTGAAATTTTTAATGAGTCTTTAAGGCAACAAGGTGTGCACCACAAGAATTCTAATTGTGAGCTTGCTGAAAGGTTATGTGGATATGAATTAAAACTTAATGAGTTGGAGTGTCAATTATGTGATCTTCATCAAAGCTCAAATCAGATGGTTTCTTTGATATGTAATCAGTTAGACAATTTGCAGGATGGAGCAATTAAAAGGGCAATTATACTTGAGAAGGACTGGCACTCTTTTTTATTGGAGCTTGCTGAAACAATTGCTAAGCTTGATGAATCATTAGGGAAATCTGATACTTCAGCCATCAAATTTTGCACTAATGACCAATTGCCTAGCTGCCTTGCTTCCTCTGTTACAGATGCTGTCAAAATGATTCATGACCTGAGAGAGAGACTTCAAGCTACTGCTGCTGACGGTGAAGCATTTAGGATGTTATATGAAGAAGTAAATGAAAAATATGATAATTTGTTTAGAAGGACCGAATGCTCTGTTGATTTGCTGCATAAGATATTTGGTGAGTTGCAAAAACTTTATCTTGCTTCTTGTGAATCAGTCGGTGGAAGTGACATGAACATGCAAATCAAGATGCTGGGTGATCCCTTAGATTACAGCAGCTTTGAGGCGTTAATCAAGCCACTGGAGGACTGTATTACTCAGCGACTGCAGCTTGAGTCTGTAAACAATAAACTTCGCTTAGATTTGGAACATAAGACTGTGGAATTTGTTGACTTTAGCAAGAGATGCCTTAATTCTACTGGCATTGAAAAATTGATCAAAGATGTCCAAAGTGTGTTATTACCGGAAGATACTGAGGGGGATTGTGGTCAAATGCCTGCTTTATATTTGGAATATATCATATCATTCCTTATACAGAAATACAAGGATACTGAGTTGCGATTAGGCTTATCTAGAGAAGAGTATGGATCTGCGATGATGAAATTGACCGAATTGCAGGGAAGTGTGCATGACTTAAGCACCCTGATTCTTGATCATGAAGGTGAAATTGTTATTCTAAAAGAAAGCTTAAGCCAGGCACAGGAAGCTTTAATGGCTTCGCGATCCGAATTGAAGGATAAACTTAACGAATTAGAACAATCAGAGCAGCGTGTGTCTGCAATCAGAGAGAAGCTAAGCATAGCTGTCACCAAGGGAAAAGGTTTGATTGTACAACGGGATAGTCTCAAGCAGTCACTAGCACAGACTTCTAGTGAACTGGAGAGGTGCTTGCAGGAGTTACAGATGAAAGACAATAGACTTCTTGAGACTGAAACAAAACTTAAAACCTATTCAGAGGCAGGAGAGCGTGTTGAAGCACTGGAATCTGAGCTTTCGTACATTCGAAATTCTGCTACTGCTCTAAGAGAATCATTCCTTCTTAAAGATTCAGTCCTTCAGGGGATAGATGAGATTCTCGATGCTCTAGATTTGCCCGAGAATTTTCATTCAAGAGACATAATCGAGAAGGTTGATTGGTTAGCCAAGTCAAGTACTGGCAAGAATTTGCCTCAAACAGATGGGGATCAGAGGAGTTCGGTCACAGGAGGTTCAGGTTCTGATGCTAATTTTGTCACTACAGATGGCTGGAAAGATGAAATGCAGACGGATGCAAATGTTGGAGATGATTTGAGAAGAAAATATGAGGAGCTTCAAACAAAGTTTTATGGGTTAGCTGAACAAAATGAAATGCTTGAACAGTCATTGATGGAAAGGAATAACTTAGTGCAACGATGGGAAGAACTTCTAGAAAAGATTGATACTCCTTCACACTTGCGGTCCATAGAGCCAGAAGATAAAATTGAATGGTTACATAGATCCCTTACAGAGGCTTGTCATGATAGGGATTCTCTCCATCAAAGGGTCAATAACTTGGAGAACCATTGTGGATTGTTAACTGCAGATCTGGATGATTCACGGAAGAAAATTTCTGACATTGAGGCCGAGCTCCACTCAGTCATGCTTGAGAGAGAGAAACTTTCTGAGAAGTTGGAAATAGTCTATGATCATAATGAGCATCTATCATTCGGAACTTTTGAGAATGAAGTTGAGATTATAATTTTACAAAATGAATTAAGCAATATGCAGGATAAAATAATTTCTACTGAGCATAAAATAGTAAAATTGGAGGCTTTGGTAAGTAATGCTTTGCGAGACATGGACATGAATGATTTGGTTTCTGGTAGCAGTATTGAATTTCTTGAATTGATGGTGATGAAGCTAGTTCAAAATTATACAGCATCTTCTTTAGGGAACGTTGAGCTTGGGAGGGCTACCAATGGACCTGATGCTGAAGAAATCGTTGCTAGAAGCATAGATACACAAGTTGGTTGGCAAAATGAGATAAATGATCACAAGAAAGAGCTGGAGGATGCAGTGCATCAATTAATGGTTGTGACAAAGGAGAGGGATCAATATATGGAGATGCATGAGTCTTTAGTTGTTAAGGTTGAAAGTTTAGATAGAAAGAAGGATGAGTTGCAGGAACTGCTTCATCTGGAAGAGCAGAAGTCAACGTCTATAAGAGAGAAGCTAAATGTTGCTGTTCGAAAGGGGAAGTCTTTGGTTCAACAACGAGATAGTCTAAAACAAGCCATCGAAGAGATGACCACTGAGTTGGACCATCTGAGATCTAAGATGAAGTCCCAGGAAAATACTCTTGCTAGTTATGAGCAGAAATTTAAGAATTTCTCTGTTTATTCAGGACGGGTGGAGGCATTGGAATCAGAGAATCTGTCTCTGAGGAATCAGTTGACCGAAACAGAGGGCAGTTTGCTGGAAAAAGAACATATATTGAGTTCAATTACCAACACTTTAGTTCACATTGAAGTTAATGTTGATGTTAACGAAAATGATCCTATTGAGAAACTGAAACAAGTTGGAAAACTATGCTCTGATCTGCGTGAAGCCGTGGTTTTTTCTGAACAAGAGTCGATTAAATCGAGAAGAGCAGCCGAGTTGCTTCTTGCAGAACTAAATGAAGTCCAGGAAAGAAACGATACTTTCCAGGAAGAGCTAGAGAAAGCTTCCAATGAGATTGCTGTACTGACCAAGGAAAGAGACTTAGCAGAGACTTCCAAGCTTGAAGCTCTCTCAGAACTTGAAAATTTATCTAATGTACACTTAAAGGAAAAAAAGAACCAAATTTCTCAATTTATGGGATTAAAATCTAATCTTGAACGTCAAAAGGAGGTCTTGCGTGAGATTAATTACTTACTTGCCGATTCTTTGTCCAAGGATTTGGATGCTTTTCATAATCTGGAAGCTGCTATTGTGTCGTGTACTGAGGCTAATGGTCCTGCTGATGTCAATCCTTCTCCTTCCATCGTGTCTGGTGCCTTTAAGAAGGACAAGGTACGTTGGTTACTCTGTAAATTGACCTTTTCCTCTTTTAATGACCTCAACCCACCGCCCCCCCCCCCCC
>NC_036639.1:2151337-2217985 GCF_002806865.2 Cucurbita pepo subsp. pepo | reverse complement strand
CACGCACAGTTAAATCCTATATTATAACTCAGCTCATAGGTTTAGAATAACACTCTAAATTTGCTATAATCTTATTTCTTTTCTCTTTCTTCCAGAATGCATTTATTTCTCAATGTAAATAAACATAATTAATTGATGGAAACTTTTACACTAAATATGTAAATAGTAAATAATAAAAGTTTATATTCTATTTTGGCTATTGTACTGTCAGACTTAATGACTAGGATTGTTTTTCTTTTAGGGGAGTTTTTTTGCTCTGGATTCCTGGTTCAACTCCTACTCTAATTCTCCTGTGGATGAAAATGTTTCAACGGATATACACAGTCTCATTGCGCATCACCTGGAAGAATCGTTGAAGGAAATTGGTGCTCTGAAAGAAATGATAGATGGGCATTCTCTGTCATTCCATAAACAATCCGACTCTCTATCTAAGGTGCTGGGGGTACTTTATAGTAATGTGAATTCTCAGAAAGAGTTGGTTGAAGCATTAAAGTGGGACGTGCAACAGAGGGAGTCGGTTGCAAAAGATAAAGAAATGGAAGGAGATATCTTATGTAGAAACATTGCGGTGCTTTTTGAAGCATGCATATCTACAATTAAGGAAGTTGACCAAAGAAAAGGGGAGCTAATGGGAAATGATTTGACTAGTGGAAATCTGGGAATGGATATTATCTCCATGACACCTGATCAACTTTCACGCTCTGGAAAAACTCATTTATTGTCTGAGGAATCTGTCCGGACAATTGCTGACAGGTTGCTGTGGGCAGTGAGGGAATTTATAGGTCTGAAAGCTGAAATGTTTGATGGTAGTGTAAAAGAAATGAAGGTTGCAATATCAAATCTGCAGAAAGAGCTTCAGGAGAAGGACATCCAGAAGGAAAGGATTTGCATGGATCTTGTTGCTCAAATTAAGGAAGCGGAAGCGAGCGCAATTAGATATTCAATTGATCTTCAAGCTTCAAAAGATCAGGTACATAAGTTAGAGGAAGCAACGGAACAGATGGAGAATGAGAGGAAGGTCCTGGAGCAGAGATTAAGGGAGATGCAAGATGGTTTGTCTATCTCAGATGAGTTAAGAGAGAGGGTCAGGTCGCTCACAGATTCGCTTGCAGGAAAAGACCAAGGTATGTTAAATTATGCTTAAATCCTTCATAATCCACTTTCATAAGATTATCAATACTTAGGCTGGCTTTGCATGATGTCCACAGAAATTGAGGCCCTAATGCGTGCACTTGATGAGGAGGAAGTGCAGATGGAAGGTTTGACCAACAAGATTGAGGAGCTGGAAAAATTCTTGAAACAAAAGAATCAGGAACTTGAGAGCACCGAAACTTCTCGTGGGAAGCTCATGAAAAAGCTCTCAATTACAGTGACAAAATTTGATGAGCTTCATCACCTATCCGAAAGTCTCTTAACTGAGGTTGAAGAACTTCGAGCACAGTTGCAAGATCGGGATGATGAAATCTCTGTTCTGAGACAAGAGGTAACTAGATGTACCAATGATGCTATTGCTGTAACCCAAACAAGCAACAGAAGTACAGAGGATATCAATGAGATTATAACATGGTTTGACACAATGGAAACTCGGGTGGGGTTGTCTCATATTGTTCATGACAACCAGCAAAATGAAGTTCATGAATGCAAGGAAGTACTTAAGAAGAAGATTGCATCTATCTTAAAAGAAATTGAGGATCTTCAAGCAGCATCACAGAGGAAGGACGAAATGTTGCTGGCTGAGAAGCATAAGGTAGAAGAACTGAAATGTAAGGAATTGCAATTAAACTTGCTTGAAGATGCTGGAGATGGTAATAGAGCGAGCAGTGCGGGCCCTGAAATCATTGAATCTGAATCGTTGGTAAGGTTTTCGGTACTGATTTCTCTTATTTTGAGTATAGTATCTTTATTTCTTACATCCTGTTGAGTGAAGTTTACTTAGAAAGCATGCTTAGAATAAGAGCCGATTTCGTTCTAGATTGTACTTTCAAACATAATTTCTTGCCATTTCTGATGTTGCGTGGTTTTGTTGAAATAACCTCCTGCATGTTAATCCATTTTCACTTTTCCCTTAATTATTATATCAACTGAAAAGTTTGCTTAGTTTGCATATGGATGGTAATGTTAAGTTACATTGTTGTTATGAAATAGAAGTACTTTAAACATCCCATACCTTATTATTATCGTCCTTGTGAAAAGTTCTACATTATTCTCTCTTGCGCAGATCAATAATTGGGCAAGTACTTCTGTTATACCTCAAGTTCGAAGCTTGCGCAAAGGCAATACCGATCAAGTTGCAATCGCGATAGATATGGATCCTGCTAGCAGTAGTAATAGATTAGAGGACGAAGATGACGATAAAGGTAAAATCGTAAACTAGCGTGGTTATGATCTTCTTGCTTTTCGACCTTTTCGTTTCGAGCCAGATTGCTTCTATGCACCTATTGCTTCTATGCACCTATTGCTTTAACTATCGTTCCTCCTCCTCTGCAGTGCATGGATTTAAGTCATTAGCTTCATCAAGAATTTTTCCAAAATTCTCGAGACGTGCGACAGATATGATCGATGGACTTTGGTAGGGCATACAGATATTCTTTCAGTCTCTTAAATTTGTAAATCCAAGTGTATAACATGATTTCGTATACAATTTTTCCAGGGTTTCTTGTGATCGAGCACTGATGCGGCAACCTGCATTACGACTGGGGATGATATTCTATTGGGCCATATTACACGCACTTCTTGTTGCATTTGTAGTTTGAGCAGTCTAGTTGGTAAGTTATTCAACTTTTCTTCGGCTGTTCGCAAATCTTTTGTTTTTAATCTTTCCTAAAGTGTCTTATAGGTCTTTAAACTTGTCCCATAAATCATTGACATGTTCAATATTTTTTAAACTTCACGATCCACTAGACACAAAGTTGAAAGGTCATGGACCATTTAAATATAAATTTAAAAGTTTAAGAACCAAATTTATAATTTACCCTTAATATTTTATTTGTATGAATGCGAATCGTTGATCTTCGTCTGCCTTCACCCTTTTCCAGGTCCATAATTGATTTGAAGTAAAGAAGAATGGAGTTCATATCATATAGGTTCGTTCCCCCTTCCTCTCCATAGATAATTAGGCTCCTCATTCGATTCTACAGGTTTACTACCATTAGAGTAGGCAGATGACTTAATTTTTTTTGTTCATCCAAACTTCTGGGATTTCCCCCATTTTTCCCTATCAAATCCCACAGATTGTTTGGCTGGATCAAATAAATATCACACAATCTTGTCTATTAGGAAGTGTAGACCATTAATTTGTTTACTCAGAATCCTTGCTATCTTTCATATTTGTAATAGACAACAATTCTTGTTACAAAATTTTGCCAAGCCTAAAAATTGGCTTTCCAGCTTTTAGAAAAAGCAAGGGCTAGGTTGAGGCTTGAGTTATATAATCATATTTGTGACCGACTCAAGGTTATGAACTTTACGCTACTTAAACTCTTGAACTATACTCACGTTGATAATTTGTACAACGGGTATCATTTTTTGTTTTCTTTGTGGCGTCTATTACGATGGAGGTGAAGCCTTCTGAATGCAAAACGTTTTAATCGTGGAGGGTTTTATTCGACAAACTTTCTTTGTAAAATGTTTTTGTTGAATTATTTTTTTCTTGATATAAATAAGGAGCAAGTTTTTGTATTCTCACCATCCTCTGCCTCCTACGCCGTCGTAGTTATTGCAGAAAGACAAACCCATCAATGGCTTCATCACCAAACCCCCATGTTTTGGTCTTCCCTTTCATGTCTCACAGCCACACCTTCCCATTGATAGACGTCTCAATAGCTCTCTCTCGTCACCAAGCAAGAGTCACCATTGTCACAGTCCCAGCTAACTCAAGCTTCATCTTTCCCAAAATCCAAACCATCCTTCTCATATCCCTCGTCGAGCTCCATTTCCCCGCCATTGATGACCTCCCCGAAGCTTGCCATTGTCAAAACCTGTCTGAAATTCCTTCTTCGCAGGTCTTCGTCTCTTTCCTCACTGCCACCACCCACCTCAAAAACCCCTTTCAACAGCTCCTCCAATCCATGGCGGATTCCGGCGACCTCTCTTTGTGTGTCATCACCGATTACTTTCTTGGTTGGAACGCCAGCATTTGCCAAAACTTCGGCGTTCCAAGATTGGTCTTCCATGCCACCGGCGTTGTGCCATTGCTCATCACCAAAGCCATTATGGCCAATGCTGATTACACGGCTTCTGCTTCCTCTATCTCTACTCTTATCCACCGGCTTCTGCCGAGTCTGTCGTTTAATTTAACAGCCGCTGATGTCCCCGACGTCAATTTGTCGTCGAACACCGACAGCAACCCGTTCGCCAAATTCATAGCGGAGGCAGGGGAGGCTGAATTGCAGAGTTGGGGGGTCATCGCCAATACCTTTCTCGAGCTCGAAATCGATCATATTTCGCAATTGGAGTCCTTTTACTCAAAAGGGGCGAAAGTTTGGTGTGTTGGTCCTACTTTTCTCTATGGACCAGAAAGCACCACCAATCATCACAAGGACGATAACTCGGTTTCCTTGATGAAATGGCTCGATGGACGTGCGGCGGAGGCATCGGAGTCAGCGATCTATGCAGCATTCGGGTCACAGGCAGTGCCGACGGACGCCGAGATGGAGGCGATGGCGCTTGGATTGGAGGATTCCGGGTGCCCATTTGTGCTAGTCATTAGGTCGAACATCGGGGGGTTTCTGAGCCACTGCGGGTGGAAGTCGATAATGGAGAGTTTGGCGGCGGTGCCGATTCTGGCGTGGCCAATGATATCGGAGCAGAAGCTGAATGCGAAATACAAAATATATTTGGAAAAAAATTAATATTTTACTTATTTAAAAATAAAAAATAAATTGATAAAAAAATGACGCAAACCCAAGCTATGATTTTGGGCTGGACTTAAATTGAAGCCGGGCTGGGCTGGGCTTGGACTGATATTTGGGCCACAAGCCCAATTATGCTGGCCCATGACTTCCTCGAGTTGAAAATAAGAATACGCCAAAATGTTGGGTTAATTTAATAATTTCGAAACTTTGGAGGAGTCCGATCTAAAATCGTCGGACATTTAACACACTACTCCGTTGTTTCCGAAAACCCAAGTGTATCTGAAACTTGAAGAGAGAAACCCGTCGGGCTGCTAGGGTTTTTCCTGTACGTTCATCGTCGTCTCCGATCTCTTCGTATGTCTTCTTGATTTTTTTTTTCTTATGGATTTTCATGATTGCTTCAAGTAGATTCTCATCTCCAAAGATTTATTATCGAACATCCGGTAATTTTCCGGCGAATTGTTAACCCCATGCCCAGGCTCGATTTTCTGTAGTTGAATTCGAGGAGCAGCCCTTATTTGGACGGCTTCTTTGGAGAAGTTCTGTTTGTTTCGTGTATTTTTAGGAGAATAATATGCGAGTAAGTGTATTGTATTGTCTGATTCTTCGTGTAACTGGCAGGTTACTTGGCAAAAAATGTCTCGTGTGTACGTTGGGAATTTGGACCCGAGGGTCTCTGAGCGCGAGCTGGAAGACGAATTTCGTGTATTTGGAGTTATTCGAAGGTATGGTATATTTAACTTTGTGGCCTACTGTTTTATTATTCTTCGTAGTTCGTAGAATCTACTACCGTTGGATTCTAAAGCAGATTTCTAACTCCTTCAACTGTTAAATGCCTTTTGTTAGACAAGATACTACGTGTAATTTGGTTAAGTTCACTCTTGATATAAATTCTTACCAGCCACTCTACTTGGCTTGCGCACCCTTAATTTTATGTTTTCAAGACTTCCGAGCATCAAGTTGTTAAGTTTTCTTATTTATCTTCTTATTACCAACTTTTCTGCCGTGGCCGTTCATTCGAAAGTAAATGTCAAATAGTTTTGATTTTATTTCGGGCATCTTTGGACTTCATGGTTTACAGCTGGGAATTGAAGAAGTTTCTGTGTAAGGGAGCTGGAACTTATCTCCATGGAAAAGGGGCAAGAGCCTTTATGTGTTGATAGATGTTTACACCATAGTCCTATAATGCAATGTACTTATTATTCATTAATTGGGTAGTTAGCTAGATTTAAGACCTGGACATTTAGTGTTTTTTTTTTCAAGGTTCCACTAGGACAAGATTGTTTTATTATATCTGCATTTTGGTGGTAGCACTTAAGAATAGGAATTGATAACAGTAGAGTATTTATATTTTGACCGAGTGTTTGTTGACACTCCCTGATTCATAATCTGATGACCGTTGAGGATTAAGCTGTTCATAGGGGAAAAGTTCCCCACCTTCTTGGATGTTAGGCCGACTTATACATATTTTATTTATTTTAATCAGTTGGTTACCCAATTGCAAATGTTTTGTTTCAGTGTATGGGTTGCACGAAGACCCCCTGGTTATGCCTTTATAGATTTTGATGATCCCAGAGATGCACGGGATGCAATTCATGAATTAGATGGTATGTATGGGTTTTTCTGTTGTTTTGTATTGTTTTTTTATTGGTACATGCCGTTGTATTTTGATGCAGTTTTTGTTGTTTGTCATTGGTGCTTTGTTTCAAACACATATCTTAACAATGATATTACATAATAGTTTATGCATAACTCGGTAACTGATTCGTTATGTGCTTCTTAAATCTAAGTGTACGAAGTTTAAGCTCATAATGCCTTTTAGTCTTCAGACAAGCTATTGTATCCACTATTGTTTTGTTGATCTTTATTCTTCGGTCTATTGTATATAAGCCAGTTTCTATTTTGTGATATGTTGATGGTTTGTCAGCTTTTCCTTTTTCATACTTTGTGTTTGAGCTTGTTTAGTGATGCCGTGCTAATATTCCCTTGTTTAATGACCGTTAGTATCAGTAGAACTATTTTTGTTCAATGTGATTTTCATGCAAGGATGGATGATATTATTGAAGCTTTTGTTCGTGCATTTCCACTGAGCTGCTGTCACATTTTTGCATTTATGGTTTTTTGTTTGTGATTTATGATTACCATTGTCAATTCTGATTCAGGGAAGAATGGTTGGAGAGTTGAGCTTTCTCACAATTCTAGAGGTGGTGGTGGAGGTGGCCGAGGAGGGGGTCGTGGTCGTTCTGGGGGTTCTGATCTCAAATGCTATGAATGTGGTGAGCCAGGACATTTTGCTCGTGAATGTCGTTCACGTGGCGGCGGCGGGGGTGGTGGCGGCGGCGGTGGTGCTGGAAGAAGACGTAGCCGCAGTCCACGGTACCGTCGGAGTCCAAGTTATGGTCGCAGGTTTGATCCTTGAATCTTGCAACTTATAGTTTTTATTGTATATTATTTTGAAATTTCTCACATTAGTTTTTTTTCCCAGTTGTCTGTATTTGGATTTTGTGAATAGTTCCCTTTGGTTTTGTTTATGTTCTTGGATGTTTGACATCATTAGTGTATTTTCAGGAGTTACAGTCCCCGTGGAAGATCTCCAAGACGCCGCAGCTTGTCACCTCGTGGGCGTAGCTATAGCAGATCACCTCCGTATCGTGGTAGAGAGGAGGTTCCTTATGCCAATGGGTGAGGCTGTCTGATATGTTTTGCTTTGTTACATTTAATTCCTTTTCCATGGATGTGCCTGCCTGGTCTGCGTGCTATAGCTGCAGCAGAAGCTGTTCTCTAAATTTAGGTTTTTTTTTTTTCTTTTGTTATTTTCAATCATCAAAGAAATTGTCTCTTATATCTTGGATGCATGAAACTTGGTTTGGGTTGTTACTAAACTCAGGATTCTTTTTTCTATACTGTATTTTGGGTGTTTTCCCCCTTGGTTGCCCTTATGAATGTTAGATGTTTCAAGTTTGTTTTTCTTTGACTAGATCATCATGTTTAAGATCTTCATTATGCACCAATTTTGCAATGGGCGGTCTGCATGCTTGCTCAGAGATTCTTTTACTCAAAGCATTAACATGTTTTAATTATATTCTCCGTTTCAATCTTGTGTAGGAATGGTGTAAAGGACCGCCGTCGGAGCAGGAGCTGAGGACTACAGACTTCTCAATCTGCCTTAGTTAAACACAGGATGTTTAGAGGATTACTCCGATTCTATGTGTTTTTAGTGCTTGGACTTCGTAACGGACCTTTTTAAAATCGGGCGACGCCCTCAGCCTCTACTTTTGAGTTTGGATAAGTCCTTTCTATCTTTAATTTGAATTGTTTTTTCCTTTATCCCTTCAGTATAGTTGTAGGAATCTATATACTAAAATATTTTCTGTTCGTATTTATTTTGATAATTTTATTGAGCGAATGTCTTGAAGGGCACTGCTAAAGATGTATGTTTTTTTCCTTGTTGAGGTGTTGTCTCGTCTCGTCTCGTTCTGCTTCACTGCTTTTCTGCTTCTGCCCTATCCTGGGATTTCGTTCTACACCCCCCACCTCTGGGATCTTCAATTTGAAAGGTTGTAGGTCCCAGCCGGCTACTACAAGTGTAGATGCTACTATTTGATTGAATCTCTGCGGTTGTGTCGCACGCTCTCATAATGTTTATGAGATTCCTTTTTTATAAACTTTGAGGCATGAGGAACGGCATCAAATGCTTCTGGCAGGTACATGAAATTGTTCTACAGAAGTTTGGGTTGGAATTCTTGTACAGAAAATCAGGTTTTTAGGCATTCTTCAAAATACATTCTCTGCATAACATTTTCTCTTCATGGCATTCATATCATATTAGGAGGAGGATTGGTTTCCCATATCATTTTTTTTTTTTNTTAACAATGATATTACATAATAGTTTATGCATAACTCGGTAACTGATTCGTTATGTGCTTCTTAAATCTAAGTGTACGAAGTTTAAGCTCATAATGCCTTTTAGTCTTCAGACAAGCTATTGTATCCACTATTGTTTTGTTGATCTTTATTCTTCGGTCTATTGTATATAAGCCAGTTTCTATTTTGTGATATGTTGATGGTTTGTCAGCTTTTCCTTTTTCATACTTTGTGTTTGAGCTTGTTTAGTGATGCCGTGCTAATATTCCCTTGTTTAATGACCGTTAGTATCAGTAGAACTATTTTTGTTCAATGTGATTTTCATGCAAGGATGGATGATATTATTGAAGCTTTTGTTCGTGCATTTCCACTGAGCTGCTGTCACATTTTTGCATTTATGGTTTTTTGTTTGTGATTTATGATTACCATTGTCAATTCTGATTCAGGGAAGAATGGTTGGAGAGTTGAGCTTTCTCACAATTCTAGAGGTGGTGGTGGAGGTGGCCGAGGAGGGGGTCGTGGTCGTTCTGGGGGTTCTGATCTCAAATGCTATGAATGTGGTGAGCCAGGACATTTTGCTCGTGAATGTCGTTCACGTGGCGGCGGCGGGGGTGGTGGCGGCGGCGGTGGTGCTGGAAGAAGACGTAGCCGCAGTCCACGGTACCGTCGGAGTCCAAGTTATGGTCGCAGGTTTGATCCTTGAATCTTGCAACTTATAGTTTTTATTGTATATTATTTTGAAATTTCTCACATTAGTTTTTTTTCCCAGTTGTCTGTATTTGGATTTTGTGAATAGTTCCCTTTGGTTTTGTTTATGTTCTTGGATGTTTGACATCATTAGTGTATTTTCAGGAGTTACAGTCCCCGTGGAAGATCTCCAAGACGCCGCAGCTTGTCACCTCGTGGGCGTAGCTATAGCAGATCACCTCCGTATCGTGGTAGAGAGGAGGTTCCTTATGCCAATGGGTGAGGCTGTCTGATATGTTTTGCTTTGTTACATTTAATTCCTTTTCCATGGATGTGCCTGCCTGGTCTGCGTGCTATAGCTGCAGCAGAAGCTGTTCTCTAAATTTAGGTTTTTTTTTTTTCTTTTGTTATTTTCAATCATCAAAGAAATTGTCTCTTATATCTTGGATGCATGAAACTTGGTTTGGGTTGTTACTAAACTCAGGATTCTTTTTTCTATACTGTATTTTGGGTGTTTTCCCCCTTGGTTGCCCTTATGAATGTTAGATGTTTCAAGTTTGTTTTTCTTTGACTAGATCATCATGTTTAAGATCTTCATTATGCACCAATTTTGCAATGGGCGGTCTGCATGCTTGCTCAGAGATTCTTTTACTCAAAGCATTAACATGTTTTAATTATATTCTCCGTTTCAATCTTGTGTAGGAATGGTGTAAAGGACCGCCGTCGGAGCAGGAGCTGAGGACTACAGACTTCTCAATCTGCCTTAGTTAAACACAGGATGTTTAGAGGATTACTCCGATTCTATGTGTTTTTAGTGCTTGGACTTCGTAACGGACCTTTTTAAAATCGGGCGACGCCCTCAGCCTCTACTTTTGAGTTTGGATAAGTCCTTTCTATCTTTAATTTGAATTGTTTTTTCCTTTATCCCTTCAGTATAGTTGTAGGAATCTATATACTAAAATATTTTCTGTTCGTATTTATTTTGATAATTTTATTGAGCGAATGTCTTGAAGGGCACTGCTAAAGATGTATGTTTTTTTCCTTGTTGAGGTGTTGTCTCGTCTCGTCTCGTTCTGCTTCACTGCTTTTCTGCTTCTGCCCTATCCTGGGATTTCGTTCTACACCCCCCACCTCTGGGATCTTCAATTTGAAAGGTTGTAGGTCCCAGCCGGCTACTACAAGTGTAGATGCTACTATTTGATTGAATCTCTGCGGTTGTGTCGCACGCTCTCATAATGTTTATGAGATTCCTTTTTTATAAACTTTGAGGCATGAGGAACGGCATCAAATGCTTCTGGCAGGTACATGAAATTGTTCTACAGAAGTTTGGGTTGGAATTCTTGTACAGAAAATCAGGTTTTTAGGCATTCTTCAAAATACATTCTCTGCATAACATTTTCTCTTCATGGCATTCATATCATATTAGGAGGAGGATTGGTTTCCCATATCATTTTTTTTTTTTGGTGCAAATAATCATTTGAGTTTTGAGAATTATGGTTTTCTGTCAAGTGAGGATGATTAAGACTAGGAGTAAGTTTTATTTCATTTTTTATACATGTTGATTTTCTTCTCCCCTGATTGCAATTACTTGTATGGTGGGTCGGTTGCTGAGCGATGCTCTCTTGGCTATGTCTATTAAGTGAATTGTCTCAAGATGAGCAACTTCTTATCGACCGAGTTCTAGTTGGAGTTCTCTTCCGTGCCCCAAAGTGGTATTTTCCTGCCATGGTGAATACCATATCGACTACCAATTTCCATGATTCTTTAGATATTGCAATCGTGTTCGAGTTCTGCACCCCTCGTTGAGACGATTTTGGATTAGTTCCCATCTGCTTGAAAGTACTTCCATCTCTCACACGGAGAAACATTAGTTCCTGTGGGTTGGCATCAGAACTCCCGTCAAATTCCCTTCCATCTATGCTAGGACGCTGCTGCTACCTCTGCTACATAAGCAGGCACGGTCTACGTAGCTAAGATCTGTAATTTGCTTTTCTTTTCTTTATTCTTTTCCAAAGATTTTTTTTTTGCCAGGCTGGACCAGTTGAGTTTATAGGTTTGTTAGCATATTTGAATAGCCATAGCTGGAAATGATTATCACTTTGATGGCTACTGAGTCTTCCTTTCGATTGAAGAATCGTTTAACCGTATTTATAATTTGGACCCTATGGATTCGAAGGGGTTCGGGGAAGGGGTAGCGTATTTGATGTATTGCAATTTAAAACATGTTGGTATATTTAGTTATTAATTATCTTTAACTGCCATATTTGTCCTAGTTTTTTCACCTAAATTTTCTCTCTTTTTTCTACATTTTGCTCGTGTTCTTGTTAATTCTTGAAATCTATGCTCTCTGTAATGAATATGCCAATTGATCCATTCTAATTATGGATTGATGGATGTTGATTTCTGAGTACCATTACTAAAGGAATTTAAAACCATTGAATATTTGGAAGAATGATCTCAAAATCGTTGCTATAATTGTTTAAGTCTGGTTGATTCTCATTTCAAAATAGATTTTACTTTTTAAAATTATTTACTAAGAATATATGATAATGGATTTATTTTAAAATAATTTTCAGGACAGTGATGGGAGAAAATAATTGTACTAAAAAATTATAAAATAATGTCAAATAGTACTGTATTTTTCTCCTCCCTCAAATTTTTAAGTAAATCAAAATAATAAAAATAATTATAATAAAACGTGGGAATATGTAAATTACGGTACGGCCGTTGGTTGGGTGTCAAATAGGAACTAAAAAATATAAAAACAATATTGTTACCAAACCAAATTAGTGGATTAAAAAAATTTGAAAATATAAACTAAATTTAAATTATTAAAATTATCACTCCTAGTGATCAAAAATAATTTTGTATTTTTTTTTTTCTCAAGCGGATTCGAAGCTGATGTAATAATTTACGCAATTAAAAAAAAAAAAAAAAAAAAAAAAAACATTTCTTCCCGCCTGCAAATGGGCCCATCACGCTTCTTTCTGCTACTGAAGTCTTGCATCCCAAGAGAGAAAAAAATTTGTAGCTGGCAATGAATGGATTCAATTTCAACCCAAATCTCTGTCATCTCTCGCTGCCATCATCTTTATGCCCAACACGTTCCTTCAAAGCCCTGTTTATCAATTCCATTTCGGACCCAGAAACAAGCACAAAAAATGGAGCTCACACCAGATCAGATCAATCAAAATATTTAATACCCAGTTCATTGTTAATAAAAAAAAAAAACTGACCCCAAAATCTGAGCTGTTAGTTCTTCCATTTAACCCATAGTTTGTAGCGTTTTTTCTTTTTTGTTCTGCCAGCTTTTTTAGTGCGAAGTCAACCGCTAAAGACAATCCCCCCATCATTATTTCGCCACCATTTGGGCGCGTTCATTGCGGGATCCTCTCTCTTTTCCCTCAACACAATGTGAAGAATCTTTCCGTTATTTGGTAATGTGCACTGCAGAACGTTTCTGGTGCTCATTCATTCTCTCTCACTTTGCTTCTTCTTCAAGATTCTTTTAAACCCACTTCAAATTTTGAGGGATTCTTTTGTTTTCTCCACTTTCAGATGCTGAAATCGAGCCGGATCATGAATCCATTTGACTGAATGAACGAACAAACGAAACAAGCATGGAATTGAAGAAAGGGAAATTCGTGAGGTATCGACAGATTCTTCCATTTCTCTCCTTTTCTTCTTCATTTGTTCATCGTTTTGCTTGATTGATTTGCGTTTCTTTAGGTTTTACTCCAATGAGAAGAAGAATCTTGAGCTTCCATGGGAGAAAAACGATGGTAAGAGGCGTTTTGAGTTCGCATTACCAGTTTTCAAAATGGGGACTGCTCCATTAACGAATGCGGTTGGGGATAAAGGTAAAATTAGTTCAGATTTAGGGAGATTCAAGATTTTTGTGGAGAATAATGAGGCACAACAGAAGTGGATTCTTAACCCTGAAAGTGAAACGATTCTGAGATGGAATAGGGTTTTTCTGTTCTCTTGTTTGACAGCTCTTTTCGTTGATCCTCTTTTCTTCTACCTTCCTTCAGTGATTCACCATAATAGATCGTCTTGTATGACTACTGATTTCAATTTGGGAATTGCTGTGACTGTTTTTCGCACTTTTGCCGATGTGTTCTATCTTTTTCATATGGTTTTGAAGTTCCGGATGGCTTATGTTTCACCTACTTCGAGAGTTTTTGGGAAGGGTGAACTTGTTACTGATCCAAAGAAGATTGCTAAACGTTACTTGAAGTCTGATTTCTGTATAGATCTGATTGCTTCTCTGCCTCTTCCTCAGGTATTTGCCTCATTTCCTTGGTTTGTGTTCTTACTAACTTCATGTTTGAAAACTTAGCTTTGAAGTTTAGAGCCATTTCATACTTATTTTGATCATGTTTTCCTGCTTTTATGAGCCATAAAAGAACAGGATTAAGAATCCTTGAAAGTTTAGGCCTAGATTTGTTTGTGAGCTGTGGTTGAGCTGTTGCATTCGAAGCAATATTGAAATATTGTGAGATTTCGCGTCGGTTGGAGAAGAGAGGGGAACGAAGCATTCTTTATAAGGGTGTGGAAACCTCTCCCTAGTAGACGCGTTTGAATAAAAACCTTGAGGGAAACTCGAAAGGGAAAGCCCAAAAGAACAATTTTGGCTAACAGTGGGTTTGAACTGTTACAAATGGTATCAGAGCTAGACACCGGGCGGTGTGCCAGCGAGGATGTTGGGCCCTGAAGGAGGGTGGACGTCTGACGGTATGCCAGCGAGAACGCTAGGCCCTGAAGGGGGGTGGATTGTGAGATCCCACATCGGTTGGATAGGGGAACGAAACATTCTTTATAAGGGTGTGAAAACCTCTCCCTAGCAGATGCACTTTGGGAAATTCGAAAGAGAAAGTCTAAAGAGGACAATATCTGCTAGCGGTGTGTTTGGACTGTTACAAATGGTATCAGAGCCAAACACCGAACGGTGATCCAGCGATACCGCTAGGCCTCGAAGGGGGGTGGACTGTGAGATCCCACATTAGTTGGAGAGGAGAACAAAACATTCTTTGTAAAGATGTGGAAACCTCTCCCTCGCAGACGCGTTTTAAACTTTGAGGAGAAACCAAAGGGAAAACTTAGAGAGAGAATATCGGCTAGCGGTAGGCTTGAGTTGTTACAAATATTTTCTTTTTGTATATCAACTAAGTTCATAGATGATGTTATCCCTTTGTTAATAGTTTTCTAAAACTTGTGTGGACAGATTATGATATGGTTTATAATGCCAGCAATTAGAAGCTCTCATGCAGACCATACAAACAATACTCTTGTGTTAATAGTTCTGCTTCAGTACATTCCAAGGTTCTACCTGATCTTCCCATTGAGTTCCCACATTATCAAAACTACTGGTGTTGTCACAAAGACTGCTTGGGCAGGAGCTGCTTATAACCTTGTATTGTATATGCTAGCTAGTCATGTACGTAACGAACCCGAGCGATCCTCGTTTTTACATTCTAAATCTATACTTCAAAGCCAACCTGTTTCAAGTTTGTTCTTGTTCATATAGATCTTAGGAGCAGCATGGTACTTACTGTCTGTGGAGCGCCATGCCATGTGCTGGAAGTTCACCTGCAGAAGGGAATTCAGTCCTATGAAATGCCATCTCGACTATCTCGATTGTGGTACTCTAAATGATGTCGACCGTAGGATATGGGAAGTCAATACAACAGTATTTACCCAATGTTCTCCCGATGAAGATGTCGTTTTCAATTACGGGATATTTGCCAATGCAATCTCGAAAAACGTCATCTCGTTTGGGTTCGCTCAAAAGTACTTCTACTGTCTTTGGTGGGGCTTACAGAACTTGAGGTATATTTGTACGAAACTGTGGCTTTGCTTCTCGGAATGCTCTCTTCTCGACGTTTTTAACGTGTTTCGTTCATGAATTTCTCAGTTCCTATGGTCAGGGTTTGGAGACAAGCACCTTCATAGGAGAGACTTCGTTTGCTATCCTCATTGCTATAATGGGTTTGGTCTTGTTTGCTCATTTGATTGGTAATATGCAGGTAAAGGAAGAAACACATCAATGTTCTTGAAAAGTCATCATTTTTTCTCTGCTTGTTCCTCATAACTTCATAAAACAAGTGCAGACTTATTTGCAATCCATCACCGTGAGACTGGAGGAGTGGCGGGTGAAGCGGCGAGACACGGAGGAGTGGATGAATCATCGGCAGCTCCCCGAAGATTTACAAGAACGTGTGCGGAGATTTGTTCAGTATAAGTGGCTTGCAACGAGAGGAGTTGACGAAGAATCCATCTTACAAGCCCTTCCAACCGATCTTCGTCGAGATATTCAGCGTCACTTGTGCCTCGACCTTGTTCGACGCGTAAGTTTTCTTTGAGTTGTTACGAACTAAAATTCAAGGACTTGACCTCTTGTTTTCCAAACTTTCAGGTTCCTTTCTTTGCACAAATGGACGATCAGCTTCTCGACGCAATCTGCGAGCGATTAGCGTCGTCTTTATGTACGCAAGGCACGTTCATTGTTCGTGAAGGAGATCCTGTTACCGAGATGTTCTTCATCATCCGAGGCATGCTCGAGAGTTCCACAACAGATGGAGGAAGATCAGGTTTCTTCAATTCAATAACATTGAGACCTGGAGATTTTTGTGGAGAAGAGCTTCTCGCTTGGGCATTGCTACCAAAATCATCAATCAGTTTGCCATCTTCTACTAGAACAGTTAGAGCAATCACTGAAGTAGAAGCCTTTGCTCTACGAGCCGAGGATCTCAAATTCGTAGCAAACCAGTTTCGACGTCTCCATAGCAAGAAGCTTCAACACACGTTTCGGTTTTACTCGTATCACTGGAGAACATGGGCTGCTTGCTTCATTCAAGCAGCATGGCGTCGGTTCAAGAGGAGAATCATAGCAAAGACGCTCAGTATTCAGGAGTCTTTTTCGTTGAATCCCAAAAAGCCAATGGCCGATGAAGCCGAGCTAGAAGAGGAAGAACATAATCCACGATCTAATTATTCTCAAGCAAAACAAAACCTCGGCGTCACGATATTGGCGTCGAGGTTTGCTGCAAACACACGTAGAGGAGCACAAAAGCTTAAGGATGTTAACTTAATGAAGCTGAGAAAGCCCGACGAGCCAGACTTTTCTGAAGAACCAGATGATTAACTTGTTGAAAAGCTGTACTATAATAAGAATCTCACTTGTATATTATTATCATTACCTTTCATTCTTTCATTTCTTTCTACTTTGTTTGAACTCAAGCAATTGCCGTTCTCAAACACTCTTCACTGTAATTTCATCAGCTAAAGAAACCAAGAACATGCTTGTTCGATAGCTAGTTCTTAAAGGGTGTTTTGCCTCTAAAGTAAATATTGTTTTTTTAAAGCTCGAGGTTGTCACAGTCTAAGCCCACAGTAGATATTGTTCTCTTTGGATTTTCTCTTCCAACTTCTCCTCAAGGTTTTAAAACACGTCTATTAAGGAGAGGTTTTCGCAACCGTATAAAAAATGTTTCGTTCCCTCGCTAACCAATATAGGATCTCAAAGTGGCGCACTAAAATGCAATGGGTTTGGACCCAAGGTGCTAAAAAAGGGCGAGTTTCTTTTACGAGGCACACAATGGAAAAATGCAAATAGATTTTTCATATACGAAGAATGTCAAATCTAAACTATTTCATTACCTCATGAAAGATGCCATGAACATAAGCAAAGAGGTCGAGAAGTCGTAACAGCCCAAGTCCACCACTAGCAAATATTAACCACTTTGGCTCGTTACGTATCGCCGTCGTCTCACAGTTTTAAAACACGTCTGTTAGAGAGAGGTTTCCACACCCTTATAAGAAATGCTTCGTTCCCCTCCTCAACCAACGTGGGATCTCACAAAAGCATTCTTTAGCTAGTCAAGAATGCTTCTAGAATACTAAAACGTTACTACGAGACAGTTTCGCACCACCTAGAGGAGTTCAACCACGGGTAGGGAAAACAGCCGGCCCCGCCACAGCAGGCGGGTTGGTTCCTCTATCATGGCCGAGTTGAAACGTAAGAGCATTTCCCTAGGTAGCATTTGATACCCATATCTTAGAAAGAGAGATAATCCTAGAGGAAGCTAAAACCAGACTATGTCCAAGTTGGCCAACTTGAAAACGTGCAAGAGACGTGGGTCATGCCACATTTCGCCAAATCATAGCTTTATGATCGATAGAGGTTGACAAAGCTAAAGACAAAGCTTTAATAAAAAAAGGGCCATACATGACCAGTCAAGAAAAGAAAGGCCAAATTTATCATTAAATCATGCCACCAACCGGTGGCAATAGCAGTAGCCACCACTATCCACAAACACAACCAAAAAAGAAACAAGGAATCAGCATATGCCCACAACAGATCCTGGCCCCCCAAACCCTTCTTCTAATAAGGATTGAAAAGGCATCTAAGCCACCCAAAACATTCAACCAGTTTCTAATCTACTTTGCCTGCCGACACTACCTTTCTACTTTGCAGCACAAGTAAATTGTGGAAGAAAACAAGATATGATATATAAATTAGATTGGATAAACAGTACATTTACAGAGAAGTTGATGTCTTACATGTTCCGAAAACCAGAAAGCTACAACAACGGCAGCTCGATTCGGGTCCGGTGCATGACGAGGCCTTCGAAAAGCCAGAACTACACACAAGAAAAAATCAATGGAGGCTGTAGAACTTATTTGCATAATAAACACTAAACTGCTGGAAAAAGCTTATGAATGATTACAATAACAGATGCTGTATGAGTATGACGAAGAACTTCGATATCGACTGTGTTATTGAATTTGAGGTCGGATTCAGCATTGTTGAGTACTGATTCCTCCGTGGGACGAATTATACTGCACGAACAGAACTTGCTGGTACACAGCACAAGAAAATGATGTTTATCCACCTTGATCCATTGGTGTGTGTGGTTAGCTCATTTGCTCTCCAATTAGATCAAGGCCTACAAGGAGGAAGGTCACACCTTGGAACATCAAGAAGTAGAAGTGGACTCCTTGTGCAGCCAAGAGACTCCTGAGTGAAGCTAAAAGTAAAAGAAACGCGAGCGCTAGCTCTTTCCGATATATCTTGTTAACTTTTTTGACAGGTGCAGCGATTACTTTTTCGCATTCCTTTAAGTGGCTCAACTCAGAAAGCTCGCTCTCAGAAGCGCCTCTATAGATCGGCGCTTGATTCATTATCTTCGAGTCCCTTTCAGCAGTAGCCAGTAAGTCGGATTCGGAGGACCGGCCAGCTTTTTTAGTCACAATCCACTCATAAGAGCTACCGAGCTGGAATAAGCCAGATACCATGGCATTGAATTTGGTGACAGACATAGTGTTCTCGAAAAGAAGGTAGGGGATGATAAAAGGAAAAGATTTTGGGGATGGAAGGATGTTGAGTAAGGACATGAAGACGGGCACGTAGCAGACTACCCATAGAGGAAGCTCGGCTTCGGGTACGAACATGGTTAGAGGAAGAATTATGCAGAACAACGTGAAGGAATAGAAGGGAAGGATGAGCTTCCTTAATAGAAAGAAAATCAGTATCAAATTTGCCTTTTTCCATGCTGCTATCTGTATTATAAAAAGATATGAGGATCATCTCTTCGGTGTAACGCAATGGCGAGGCAGTTAATAGCTTAAATAACAGAATCCGAACACGAGACAATACCTTAGAACTTATGATTGCTGGAAGACACAACCTGAATAGTTGCATAGGACCGGAATGCCAACGATGTTGCTGCTTCCTATATGCTTCATACGACTCGGGAACTTCGCAAAGAACCTGAATTTTACATTGAAAAGTTTTGAAGGTTTAGATTAAATGAAAACACACACATTCAACAGTGAAGTTAGGTTCGAGTTGTTATCCAACAGGATGGATACTTAGACAAGTCAAGCTGACATCATAGTTTCTTCAAGTTAACGAAGTGACAGATTCGGTTACCTTAACGTCGTTCAGAAATACAAATTTCCAGCCGTTAAGATGGGCTCTCACAGCTATATCCATATCCTCTACTGTTGTTCTTTCGAGCCATCCTCCAGACTCCTCGAGGGCTTTAATTCTCCAAACACCAGCAGTGCCATTGAAACCGAAGAAATTAAGAAACACTCCATTAACCTGCTGTTCTACCTCAAAATGGAAACACAAGTTAATGTTCTGAAGACGTGTCAGCAAGTTTTCGTCCTTGTTCACGAAAGAC
Organism: Cucurbita pepo subsp. pepo; assembly: GCF_002806865.2. Taxonomy (NCBI): domain Eukaryota; kingdom Viridiplantae; phylum Streptophyta; class Magnoliopsida; order Cucurbitales; family Cucurbitaceae; genus Cucurbita; species Cucurbita pepo. Next base: position 2,198,388 of record NC_036639.1, on the reverse strand, counting down.
CATCTGGCCTGAACCAAACCGAGCTCTGGGTTATCCTACACGAAAACGACACGAACAGGAAAATTAACAAAAATTACAATCGACAAAGATCTGGGGGGAAAAAACATTCGGGTTTTTGTTGTTCCACCTTGAAATGAGGAACTGTGAGTTTAAGAAAATCTGGATTTGGTTGAAAGTCAGCATCAAAAATTGCTACAAATTCATAGTCTGTAACATAGTCACAACTCATTGCAGACTTGAGATTCCCAGCTTTATATCCTGTTCTTATTAATCGATGGTGATAGATTATGTTCACTCCCTTTTGGCTCCATTTAGCAACCTCTGCCTTAATTAGCACTTGAATATTCTCATCATCAGAATCATCAAGAACTTGAATTAGTAAACGGTCCCTTGGCCAATCGATCTGACAGACTGCAGAGATAGACTGCTCGTAAACCTGCACGAAATCGTCGTAAAGCAATTTATATTCGGAATCTAACATAATCTTGATAGACTGCTCATCAAGAACTTGTTTTCAATGGCTGTTTAATGCCTAAGTTATTCAAATATCCACACTCCCCTTCTTTCCTAGATCATCAAAACTCCTAAAAGCTAATCAATTATGAACTATAATTAACTCAGATTCATCACATACATAGAAAAGAACGGGGTAAATAGATCGAAAAGTGTACCTCGCGCTCGTTGCACATGGGAATTTGAACAAGAACCATTGGATACTTGTGTCCACCTCCCTCCACATCATCCAACCTGAAGGGATCCCCTTGAATCTTGGGTTCAATTCTTTTGCACTTTATCCACAAGCAACCAAAACAAAGGATCATACGATCCACTGATTGGATAAGGAACAAAACAATGCAAAATTTAGAGAGTGTTTGAATGAGAGGAGCAATGTAGTCTGCTCTAAAAGTTAACCAAGCAACATAGAGTGAATGAAGCAATCCTTGCAAATCAGAAGCCTGAGGAATGTGGAGATTAGGATTCTGAAAATAATGCCAGCCTCTGAAATAAGCAAGCATTTCAAAAGCAAGAATCGCCATGGAAGTCACTAAGAAAGCTCTAATTACTCCAAACAGTAACCTCCCTCTTCCCAACTTCCCGCCTTCAATGGCGACTCCTTGCCTGTAGATCAGCCTCTTCTTGATTGTTCCCAATAAGGCCCAGAGGACTGTAACAAGCCAAGTAATGCAACCGACAGCTCGATTGGCCTTTAAAAGAAGAACCCATGTGACTTGTTTAGCATTTTTGCCTCTACTTTTTTCCACCGGCCGGAATGCGGCGTCAGGACCGTCGATCTCCACGACGGAGAAGTTGGGTTTCTCCATCGTCACAACCACCGGAGTTCCCTTTTGAGAGTCCTTCTCCGTTCCCCACCAACACAAAAACCCCAATCTCGGTGCCATTTCCAAAACACACTTCAAAAACAAACAAACAAACCCAGATTTCCAAAACGAAAAAGACGAATCAAACGATCACGGCCGACGAAAATTAGTTCCAACTCAAACCCATTTCAAAAAATCAAAAACCCAACAAAACCCACAAGAAAAAACTTCAATCAAAGACTATTCCATTACACACAGAATCAAATCAATGCAGCAGAGAAGAAGAAGAACAACAACAAAAACAAGAGAGTGAGAAGCTCTTTAGTAATCGATTGAGCGCTCTAAAACAAACCAACATGGGGAAAAAACCACATTATGAGGAAAGGTATCTGCAGCTTCATGTGGGGTAATGGTCACGTAATGGAAACAGGGAGAGCCCTTTTTTTAACAGCTCGAAAGTTCTTTCTGAGTGAAGACGTATTGCTTAGCTAAGCGAAACAGTGGAGAAGATGAAGAAAATTGACCGAATGAAGACGAAATTTCGTCAAGAATTGACCAATTTTGGGCAGTTGAATTGGTAGGACTGTGTAGTGAGAAGAGGCATCATCATTGGATCGCTGAGCATATTAAATTGGGAGAAACAAAACCGATTTCCACGCGACCTTCTTCTTCTTCTTTTGTTCTCTGATTTACGGAACGTGAAGAACCCAACTGTCAAAAAGAAGGCATCGCTTGTTCATCCATCGTCCAGATGGATTGGATCATGGCGGCGACTCTGTTCTCTCTCTCTCTTCCACCGCACTTTATTTACCCGCGTCACACGCTCCCGAAATATTTAATCATTGGTGTAAAAATTAGGTTAAATTAGAAGGTCTCTCAACTTTTGTCTAATTAATTTCTACCTTAAAAAAATTTTAAAAATATTTAATAAATTCATAAAAGGTGAAATTTTAGATTATTAAATTTTAAAAATTATAATAATTATAATATTAGATAAAAATTAAAATATTTAGAATTAAATTTTAAGTTAGTACGGTGGAGAACTCTCTCTAGCATATGTGTTTTAAAATTGTGAGGTTGATTGCAGTACATAATGGGTCAAAGCGGATAATATCTGCTAACAACAGGCTTGAGTTGTTACAAATGGTATCATATCCAGACACTAGGGGGTGTTCCAACGAGGACACTGGGCCTCCAAGGAGGTGGATTATGAGATCCTAGATTGGTTGGAGAATGAAACGAAGCATTCTGTATCAGGGTGTGGAAACATCTTCCTAGCATATAAGTCTTAAAATCGTAAAGTTGACAGTGATACGTAACGCGTCAAAGCGGATAATATCTACTAACAGAGGGTTTAAGCTGCTACACGAATATACAAAATTATGAACTAAATTTGTAATTTAACTTAAATAATAAATTAAACTTCTATTTTCGACCAGATTAATAGACGGTATTTTATAATGTCAATTTAAACATAATTTAACTTACGTATATACGTGACCAAAAAGACAAAAAAAAAAAAAAAAAAAAAAAAAAAAAAAAAAAAAAAAAANCCTAACAAAAATGGATAATTCTCTATATTTCTTTTTTCGTGTTTTATAATCGGTCAGAGTTTAAAATTGTTTGACCTAGAAAGTGACTGTGTTACCGTAGAGAATATTTGTGTTACCGTAGAGAATCTTAAGGAATATTCTTTCCTATGGTAAGTTATAAATGTTAAAGTACGAAAATAATTATGATATATTTTATAATATAGGTTACAGTTAGCATACCGACATCTAGCTTACAACCATGAAGGGTCTTTTTGTCTTTTCACTTTTTAAAAAAATTAAAACTTATATATATATTATACCATGATTAAAAAAATTTATAGCCACGTGTATGAGATCTTACCACCCAAACTTAAATGTGAAAACCCTATTCCGAGACTGTTGAAGCACAGGTTAAAAAATTTGGGTTCAAACGAACGCGATTGAGACATTCATATATACATAGAGGGCATGTATTATCTGTGAATTGGGTTCGAGCAATATTGTCCAAAATTGATAGGTAAATACTCTCTTATCGATCTATCTGCCTCATTTGATGTTCTAAAATATTTATCTACCATTTTCGGGTGGTATTCATGTTTTCCCCTTTTTTCATATCATATTATCGTATCTATTGTTATGCAAATAAGACACGTAATAATTATTATAGGTAGAAAATTTAAAGATCTAAGAAAAATCATTACAAAAACGAATTAAAGTCATACAAAATTTATAAACGTTTCCTTAGCTCAGCCCTCCTCTACGATGCCTATTGAAGCTATTTAAAGCGACATGCTAAAGTACTCGCTTTTAATAAAACAAATTAAGATGTTGTTCTACAAAATAAAAATAAATAAATTTTGTTATCAAAGATTATTTTTTTCAAAATTATTGGAAATAGTTAATTATAATTTAAAAAAATTTAAAATATTTATAAAATGGTTGGTAGATCTAAATTAAAAAATAAATTATTTAACCTAATTTAGAATAATGAATTTATAATTGAATTCATCTATAGGCCTCAAGAGGCAATAAAGATTTAAGAAAAGAATGTATTTTCAAAATAAAAATAAATTTTGTTTGGAACTGAGATTGATACGTTTGTTCATGTGACTAAGGCCATGACAAGTTTCTTTCTCGTGTTTTTTTGGGTGAATATAAAAATAATTTCTTCAAATACGTGACCACCTACAAATTTAATGTTTAAAATATTTTTTAAATTTTCATTTTAATTTCTTAACATTAAAAAATTATTATATTTCATTACCCGACCCAGGACTATCCAACCCATATAACTCGATAATGTGATCGAGGACTGTCTAACCAAACCATATATTTTTTTTTTCGGTTTGAGTTGGGATGAATTTTTTGAAAGCCGGTAATTTGATTTAGTTTGTGGGTTGACATTATTTTTATCGGGTCAACTCCACTAACCTGGAAATAAGGTTATAATTCAACACAAAATATTAAAAAAAAATTTGTTATTAATATAATATTTATTACGGATAATATAATTTTTTCTTAATAATAATAATAATAAAAAAGAATAATTGGACGCTCACCCATGTGAAATTTTTAATTGGTTAACCAATGATATAAATTATTTTAAAATTTACATTTATTTTATTTTTCTAACAAATTAATAATAATTTTGAGTATTTAATAAGCAATTTTATATATTAAAAATATAGAAAACAGATTTTTAAAAAATATATTGAGAGATTTAAGAACGAAAATGAATAATTAAAATGAGATTTAATTCATAATTCAACGAGTCAAAATATTATTTATGATAAATAATAGTTTTTATTTTATTTGTAGTTAGTAAATAATAATAATAGGTGGGGGCAATATCGGGCTAGGAGGAAAAAATGACGCACATGGTAGTACTACAAAGCACGTGCTTTTGGGGGCGTATTGAAGACGAACGTCCCCAACAAGGCCACATGACTCTCATCACATAAGGGTTGCCCAAAACGAGTGGCCTTGTTTAGGGCAATTAGCAGATATCTTGCTAGAAGTGGGACCCTTCTCTTTCAAATTGTAATTGGACAAAAATACCCTTCATGAGATTTACACTTTAATCCACATAAAAGGCCAAAATAATTAATTTTTAGTTTAATTGTATTGCAAATTTAACTACTAAAATATATTTGATTATTTAATAGGATACAATTACATATGCTTATATTTATTTTATTTTTATTTAATTTCATAATTATTTTTTAATTATTTATTCTTTAACGACTTTTAAAAATAATAAATAGTAACATGTTGTGTTGATCCAAATTAATTGTTACTATAGTGACATTGCATATTTACACATCGTGCATAATATCTTACCAATTTGAGATATTTGATTAAGTCAAATTTTACCGATGGTACCATTTGGAATTAGTGATTTAGCTTTTCTTGAACGGAATGCTCAAAGATTAATACAATTATATTATTTTTTGAATTTTTTGAAAATTTTGAAATTATAAAAAGAAATTTTAAATACTAACTTTATAGTTTATTTTTATGGTCAATTTGGTACGAGAAAATTAGGTTAAAAATATAACAACAATAAGCTCTCTAACTTATGATAAAAAGAATATACATTAAGTAAAAAATGTCTAATATGGTTTGTATCGTATCTATCAACAGATTCGTTAATTTAAGCTAGGGACCCAAGCCACATGTGATGGTATATTTTTAAAATCTTCCATAATTAATGTTATTTATCACTTTTTTTTTTTGTTGACTTATCCATAAAAAAAAGAAAAAAAAAAACCCATAAAAATTGATTAATATTTCCATAAATATGTAGCAGCAGACGTCAATATCTTAATTTAAATATTATGCCTAGAATTCATTACTTATATCTAAACTAATTTATAAAAAAAAAAAAAAAGGATATTCAAATTATTTTAAGGAACATTTTCCAATATAATTGAGTCAGCCAAGTGTATTCAAATATACTACAGAAACCAATCTAAAAAAGCAACTGTCGTTGCATATCTGTCAATCAGCTCAGAAGAACATTCTTGCCCATTGATAATGACCTAATAACGGTGAAATTTCCGATCTGAAATCAAGCAGCTTCTGTAAACAGAAAAGGGCTGGCATGTTATACAGGATTACACCTAGTAATAAACTGAACAGTTTCTTTTCACTTTGTTGTGGCCCTAGTACTCAAAGAAGAGTGGTAATTCGTACTTCTTTGCTTCCTATAAGAAGTATAAACGTCGTCATATTGACTATCCTCATTCGGATTGGCGGTAGCCCCTAGTCCTAACCTTCCCGAGCCTTTTCGATCTACACTTCCATCGGCATACGCACCTGTCTCTGGGTCAACCTGAAGGTTGGGAGGAGGAGGAATGCAAGCTCCACCCTTACGTACTGCTGGTTCTCTCTCGTATTCGTAATCGTCGTCTTTGGAATCGGAGCTCATTGGTCCTTCTGAGGGATTAACCTCTCCAATCTCTTTGAAGAACTTGGACACTTTCTCAAGAACTTCAGAGGGAGATATATTGGGTGGAGGAATAATAGTTGGAATATCCAAAGGGCTCATGGGAGAGTATGGGACTCCACTTCCAATCTGCATTTTTCTCACCATTCCAGGAATAAGACCAGGAGGGAACAAAGGATAAGGAGGCAATTTTTCACCCACAGCAGCAGGCTGTGGTGGCATTGATTGGGCATTGGGATGTTGGTTTGGTGGTTGAACAGAAGTTGGCAAGGGAATGGAGTTTACGAAAGCAGCAGTTGGTAGAAATTGCTGCGGCGTTACAGGTCTTGGCAGCACTTGGCCCGAGACGACAGCCTTATCGGGGTGCTCTTGATCGGGAAAACTCGGAATGGTACCTTGCCTGTCAGGTTGCCATTGGTGCATGGCATGGTTATTTGTATGTTGTGTTAATCCTGCATGGCATCAAGAAGTTTAACAAAGATTATTCCCATTTTTCCTATTTTCTCACTATAGCAGTCTGCAAATGAGAACGACATGAATGCATAGAAAATAAAAAGAGAAGGGCCTACCAGCAGCTGAATCAACTGAAGAGGGCAGCTCTTTTGAATGCCCTGGCAAAGTTTTAGTTGGTATTCCATTAATCATTACACCCTCAAGTGTTTTAATAGTATCTTGATCATAAATCTCTTTGGACGCCCAGAACTGTACCAACTTCTGTAATTTCAAATGGCTTTCCTCCTTGATTTGAGGGTTGTGATATACTCTTGCAAGCATGGAACCTACAACTGGTTTAAAAGCTAGAGCTTCGTTGTCAAGGTCATTTTTATTGTTTCTTCGCATCATGCTGCAAAATTAGGACGAAAGATTAATGGAGAAGAAGTTCATACACCTCGAATAACTATGTCGTAGTACTGCTATCAGATTAGTTAGTCGACCCGAAGTAATATATTGAATAGAACTTCTATCAGAACCAAAAATTCTACAACTGAATGTGTGCATGATACAAATAATTAACAACAAACATTCTATTCCTAGTCCTTGAAGACATTCATTAATATTAAACTCAGTCATTCAAGAACTATTGCAGTGGAAAAACATGACAAAGTGAGTATATCTAACGAGCAAGACAAGAGAGAACATCCCTCGTGTAAAAGCCCAAGCTCACTGCTAGCAGATATTGTTCGCTTTGTCTCGTTACGTATCGCTGTCAGCCTCACAATTTTAAAACGCGTTTGATACGGAGAGGTTTCCACACCCTTATAAGGAATGTTTCGTTCCCTTTTCCAACTGATGTGAGATATCACAATCCACCCCCCTTGGGGGCCAGCATTCTTGCTAGCACACCGCCCGGTAACTGGCTCTATACCATTTGTAACAGCCCAAGCTCACCACTAACAGATATTGTCCACTTTGGCCCATTACGTATCGCCATCAGCCTCACGGTTTTAAAACGCGTCTGATAGGGAGAGGTTTCCAGACCCTTATAAGGAATGCTTCGTTTCCCTCTCCAACCGACGTGGGATCTCATAACTCACTTAATGAACTATTAGTTTAGACAAGTTTTTTTTATTTTTTATTTTTTATTTTTATTTTTATATAGAAAAGTACATGGTATTCAACAACAATCATTAAATGCAGCATGCTAATGACACTAAACCAATAAACTATAAATTCCAAAAACCAATAACGGAAGGAGTCATGTGAGAGTGTACCTCTCAAAAAGAATGTCATTGACAAGGTATATAATATGAAGTTGCTTCTCGGAATCATCAATGTTAAATATCATGTCTCTAAGTGCCTCAGCCATAGCTGGAGCAAAAGGAGACCGCTGCATGAACCAAGTTTTAGCACTTTTAATCGATTCTTTAGAACCAGTGAGATTACTAAGCACATTGTTTAGCTCCAAAGCAACATCAGAAGGGAGAGGTCCAGAAAGCCCTTTAAAAGATTTTGAAGGTTGATCATAGTCTGATCGACCAGGCACACCAAAAGCCTGTTGATGGTGCTGTTGCTCATAGAAAGAAGCAAAAGGAGTTTGATGCATTTGAGGAACCCCAATTATCGATGCAGAAGCATTCAATGGAGGAGCATTAAGAGGAGATGGACTTGTCATAGGATTTGGAAGAGGGTGCAACGTGGGCATAGATGAAGATGAAAAGGGAGAATTGAAGGGTGAAAGATGTGAGCGAGTCATTAGCCAAAGCTTATAACGATAGTAACTCTGCCCCTCCCCACCAAAGAGGAAGCCATATGCTGGATTATCCTGTTGCTTTTCACGTATCATAGATTCAAATTCAGGGCCATTCTTTATGATATACTCCACAAGTTTATCAATCCGTTTTTGGAGCTCGGGGTCCGAAGGAGGTGGAACTGATGGTGGAGGAGCAGAATCATAGGGAACATGGAAAGCTGATGGACCCATTGGAGGAGGTAAGTGAGGAACAAAAGCTGGTGGTGGCTGCTGCTGCTGCTGCTGCTGTTGAAGATGAAGAAGGTGAGGAAGAGGCGGATGGTGTGGGTGGAGTGGTGGTTGCTGCTGCATAGGGTGGTGGTAAGGGAACTGTTGCATAGCAGGATGTGGCGGTAGGAAAGGAGGACCTGGAACAGATGGAGGAAATTGTTGATGTTGGCCATGAAATCCGAACGGCTGCTGTTGTTGCAGATTATTTGCCTGTCTCTGCTGCTGGGCATAAGCCAGAGCAGAAGCAGCTGCATAATCTTGAGACTGTCGATCCATTAGCTATCCAGAATTCTAAAAGAACTATCAACTGGATAAAAATCTCGATAAAATCTTCGATCTACAGGCACAAATATGACAAAGAAACAGATCATTAATCATCCTCCAAACAATCAGCAACTAAAATCATGTCACACCACATTCATATCATCGGCCAAGTCCAAATCGAAAGTAAGTATCAACCAACTACATTTCACTCAATCCTGAAAGTTCTGAACTAAAATCCTCGAAAAACATGTCAGCGAACAAAAACATACATAAACCGCTTAACTTCCAGTACTTTCCCACGGCTTTTACAGAACAATATGAACCAAAAAACAACCAGAAAACATTTTATCTTTATCATCATAATCTCAGCAACTCATCACCGCCAGTAAAATTAAAAAATATTCAAGTGCCAGAACATACCTACAACATCAGCGTCGTCTTTCAATCCAGCCTCCGAGCAGGCTTCACACTCTTTCTTGGTCTTTCCTTCCTTCTCTCTCTCCGTTCTCGCAATTTCACGATGGCTCCGGCGAGGTCAATCGTCGGTCGCCGCTGTAATCTCCGGTCTACTAGACGGATCCTTAGGGCTACAAGCGAACCTGCAATAAACGCATTCGTCGTGTCCGGAGTCCGGAATGGAACCGGGGAAATTATATTAATTTCTTGAATCTTGATTACCTTTTTCATGTTTCAATATTTAATTAAAATTAACATATTTTTTCAGAACAAGTTAATTACGAAAACATTACTTAGCAAATACTCTTGTTAGTATTTAAATTTAAATTAGGATGAGTTAATTATGAAAATGGGTAAGATAATTAATTAATTATTTATTTTGAAAATAGTAAAATAAGAACGATGGATGTCCACAGAGTGGGTCGGGAACGGGAACGGGAACGGGAACGTTTTGATGTTTGAAAAAAGTAAAATAAGAACAAAATATGTTCACGAAGTGGGTCGGGAACGGAAAAGATTTCTATCTCTCGTTTCAATCTCGTAAAATTCTCTATTTATTTTTTCGAGATTTCCATAATGACTTTACTGGATAGGGCGATCACATGGACAAAGACCGAGATTCAGGGATGGAGACATAGACGAAGACCGAAAATATATTTCCGTCCCCAATTTAAAAAAAATATATTTCTACTATCTCTTTTATTTTTCATTTAAATAAATATAATAATATATATATATATATATATATATATAAATAAATAAAAGAAAAGAAAAAAAGAGAGAAATAAAATGACAACCCTCAGTGGCGCGAGATTGGCTTTTCTGTGTCGCATCGGTTCCTTCTGATGTACTCGTTGTGTTTGATCATGGTTTACTTCATGCAATTTTTATTGCTCAAGGAAATTTCTCCTGTGGTTTTTTTTTTTTTTTTTTTCCTCGTTCGAGACCTATTGAAACTGCACTTACGGTTTAAAGTTTTGAATTTGAATGACCTTTTTGTCTCTGAATGTATCAGAATCTAACCTTGCGTAATCCTTTCGCTCATATATCTTAGTTGTTAGGTTTAGACACACCACACATCAGAAATAGAGAGAGAAATTCCATTAGATATGTCGAAATAACTCAGCTTCTTGATCTTTAAATTTATTTTCAAAGATTATTGTATTCATATAGCACCTTGAAACCTATGGCGAAGCTTACAAGCCTCAAAAGATACTTTTTCTACAAGTTCATAGGCGTATCACAAATAGCATACGGGACCTACTCTAATGTATAAGTCTCCTTTTGCACCCATAAGGATTAGTTTCTGTATTTTATAATTTAGACGGAGCAAGTTCTTTGTTTGCCACAACTTGCCTTTAAAATTCCATTTTGCAAAAGCTATTTTTCTTAATGCAAGTGAAAATTATTGGGATTGGTTGTCTGTTCTTTAGCACAAAATGGATAAATGTTCTTTCAATTTTGTGTCAGTTACTGTTTTTCCTTAGATTAGACTTGTTTGATTCCATGTAGCAACTGAAGAACCAGGCTCTTTTGATACTGAATTAAGACTAGTCATGAATCTTCATTTAAAACTGGACCTTTGATTCGTATTGGCTGGAAGTTTGTTTGCGATCATCACGATCGGGATATAGATATATATGTACTCTAACCGGTTGAAATTAATTTGCATTTTTTAGTTCAAACAGAAGGTGAAGATTCAAGTATCTTAAAACGTTTGTTATTTTGACAGAATTTGAAGCCGAGTGACATCGATTTAGATAAAGCGTTGAAGCTTCTATCAGGTAAGGGTGTTGACTTTATGGTTAATTTAGGTTCATTCTCCCTATATTATTTATTTTAAATTCGTCTGGATTTATTCATGTAAGAAGATCCATTAGATGATCATACACACACTTTGACAGCTAAATTACATGTATCTTTTAATTATAATTATTGGAAAATAAGAACACTCATTTAGTTTGAGAATGAACAATTACTTACAAGTATGACGTAAACTTTGAAATTGTTAAAATCGTTTTTGCGATATTTGAAGCGCGTAATTGTTTAATGATTTAAAATTAATTTGATAGTAAATTATGTTTAAAAGTGTAGAATCAAAATTGAATTAATTTTGACAATTTTAAAATAGAAAAATGATTTTGATGCTTTTAAAATATAGAAGTTTGTATATACAATCAAATAAATTATAAAAAGAATGGGATTATATACATAGATCAGATCTCTATCACTAGCCCCTCTCTTGCTTCTCTAATATACAATCAAGTAAATTATAAAAGAATGGGATACTAAAGGATAGAGAATTTGTTCATCACTTGAGCAAATGATGAACAAAGAACAAATATGGTCTTCAATTTATATACAAATTGGCTTTCTGCCCTCACTGTAACATTCAAAAAAAAAAAAAAAAAAAAAAAAAAAAAAAAAAAAAAANAGAAAAAAAATTTAATTTTTGAGGTCGGGTAAGAGTATGTTTGGAAGAGCATTGTAATAGCCTAAGTCTATCGCTAGTAAATATTGTCTTTTGTAGGCTTTTCCTCTCGTGAAAGGACTTCCCTCCCTCAAGGATTTTGAGACAAGGATTTTGAGAAAGGTTTTCACACCCTTGTAAAGAATGTTTCGTTTCTCTCCAACCGATGTGAGATCTCACAAGCCACCTCCTTCGAGGATGCTCACAATCCACCCCCTTCGAGGCCCAACATCCTCGCTAATACTTGTTCTTCTCTCCAATCAACCACCCTCCTTCGAGGCTCAGCGCCTTCGCTGGCACACTGCCCAGTGTCTGGCTCTTACACCATTATTGTGAGATCCCACATCGGTTGGAAAGGAGAACGAAAATGGTGTGAAAACCTCTTTCTAATAGAGGTATTTTAAAAACCTTGAGAGGAATCCCAGAATGGAAAGCTCAAAGAAGATATAATATCTGGTAGTGGTGGGTCTGGCCGTTATACTCGAATGGTAGTACGTTTTTGGTTAGTATTTGTTGAGAAAGTACTTCAAACGTAGAGGAAAATAAGGTTAAAAGTAGTTTCTTGAATCAGAAGAAAATGTTTTGCTCATGGAAGTAAAAGATAAAGGCAATGATAAACTCACCAACTGTAGAGAAACTTGGCTGCTGCTGCGAGTGGGGCTTATGTCTCCCATCAGTGTTGGGTGTATATAATCTTCTGCAATAGTTCTCAACCTGTTAAGCTCTGGAAGGATTTCCTTTCCAAGATCAGGCCTATCTTTACGTCTTAACTCGGCACACTTGAGCGACATCTTGGCAAACGACAACGCTTCTTCGATAGGCCAATCGGTAATGGCTGGATCGAGAATATTTGCAAACATGTCATTCTCGATCGCTTGTTCGACATGGTGAGTCAATCCCATTGGCGGCCGAGAAGTTATCAGCTGGAGAAACATGATGCCTAATGAGTATATGTCTGATTTCACGCCAAGCATGCCTGTCTGCTGATACTCGGGATCAATGTAGCAAAACGTTCCAGCAGTCGATGTCATTCGGTACTGTGTTACGTTATCCGCAACCGATGGAGGTACGAGCCTGGCTAAGCCAACGTCACTGATCTTACTAACAAAGTTCCGATCGAGCAAAATATTAGCTGGTTTGAGATCACGATGCACGAGTGGCTCTGGCTTTGTTTGGTGTAGGAACAACAATGCTGTTCCAATTTCACCTGCAATTTGAAACCTGAGCTGCCACGAAAGTGGAGGCGTGTTTCCTCGTTGTAGAAGTCGATCTTCTAAGCTCCCATTAGCCATGAACTCATAGACCAAGCAGCCGTACTCGGGGCACGCTCCGAGGAGGAGCACCATGTTTGGATGGCGTATACAGCTAAGTACTTCTACCTATGAATCGTTATATTAGATAATGTTATTAGACCTCTTAGACGTTCTAAAACATGGAAGTTGTTCGGTAACACACCTCTTGTTTAAACTGCGATCGTCCTTGAGTTGCATCGGGACGTAAAACCTTAATGGCAACAGGAGTATGATCAAGATCACACCTGTAAACCGGACCATAACCACCTTCTCCGATCTTACGAGATTCAGCAAAGAATTCCGTTGCCTCTTCGATCTCCTCGATCGTATACTTTCTATACCTGATATCGCTTTGTGACAATGCATCAATAGCCCTTTTCTTTTCTTCAGCTTCTTTGTGAGCTTTCATTTCAGCCTTCATTCTTTTCTGTGCTTCCAATTCTGCTATCCTCCTAGCTGCCTCTGCTGCCTCGATGGCTGCTTTCGACTTCGTCTTCTCCTGTTTGGCCAGCGCCAATGCAGCTTCCCCGGCCAATCTCGCCTCTTCTATTCTTTGTTCTTCTTCTAATTTCCAGCGTTGCAACTCGACCGCCTGCATCTCGAAACATAGATATCATGAAACAGCCATCGAAAGCTGGTCTTGATATCGATCCGTGTTAATCGATTGGTTCGTCTTACCTTTTGTTTTGCTGTAAGTGCTTCCTTGCAGGCTGTGCTGTACATTTCCATGGTTTGCTTGAGTTCTAGCTTGAGCCTACGCATCTCAGCCTCCACATCTTCCTGCACCATCATATAAAAGTTCATATAAAACAAAGCTTTATTGCATCAAATGAATGGAACCATAGGCAATAATGTGGCTCAAAACTTACCAAAGACTGTGATGAGATTGACAATCTATCACTATCTTGCGAGATCGAAGAGAACTCGGACGGGAAGTTCATATCCATCGATAACCGTCCCATCGGTAGAGACTCGAAGCTCTGAGTCAAGTCAAGATCTGTACTACTCGACATCCGTGGTGGGGTGGCTCTTCCTCCCATATCTAGGCTGTCATAAACTGAAGGAAATATACGATCAATGCTCGGTCTTCCTGAGCTAACGTACGATATATCTGATTCTTGAAAAGACGAATCTCCATACGACGGTTTGTAGTTGTATCCTTTCCTTGTGAAGGGTGACCTGATTTCAACAACGTTTTGCTCATCAGTATGCCTAACAAAGTAAGGATGTAACAGCCTAGGCCCACCGCTAGCAGATATTGTTCTCTTTGGGCTTTCTCTCAAGGTTTTTAAAATGCGGTTTCTAGGGAGAGGTTTCCACACCCTTATAAAGGGTGTTTCGTTCTCCTCCCCAACCGATGTTGGACATCACAATCCACCCCCTTTCAGGGTCCTCGCTGGCACTCGTTTCCTTTCTCCAATCAATGTGGGACCCCACCAAACTCACCTCCCTTGGGGTCCAGCGTCCTCGCTGGCACATCACCCGGTGTCTGGCTCTGATACCATTTGTAACGGCTCAGGCCCACCACTCGCAGATATTGTCCTCTTTGGGCTTCCCTTTCGGATTTTCCCTCAAAGTTTTTAAAACACGTCTGCTAGGGAGAGGTTTCCACACCTTTATAAAGGGTGTTTCGTTCTCCTCCCCAACAGACGTGGGACATCACAAAGAACATGACTAGTTTACGCTTCTCGTGGATTTAGTAGTAGTTTAACACAAAATCGGAGTAAAAGTGTTTTGTTCTACTTCGATCAATATTAATAGCTAATGTATTAAAACGTCATACAATTTAGTCATAGCTTACTAAGTTAACGACTTAAGTTTTAACGTCTATTTGAACGATGTATAGGGTCACTCTCACCTCATGAAATCCGCCTCGTCCTGTGATCCACGTGGCAGAACAAAGGGACGTTTATCCAAAGAGGCTGCTAACAAATTCAACGTTAGTTTCATGGAGAATATTGGGACAACCAACAAGCATATAAGGTAAAAGGAAACTGGTTTGAAAGAAGTTAACCTCTTGCAGATGTAGTCTGAGGAAATTGGTAGTCGGACCTGATGGATTTTGTGCTGCTTTGTTGCACTAATTGCGACCGTAGAGGATTCACGACCGGAGCGGGACGAGATGCCGAACGCATCGATTGAATTTTGCCTTTAGAAATGACAAACACATTGCAAAAATCTGGTGCTCCTTTTGAGACATTGCCAGGAACATCAGTTGCCTTGAATCTACTTCATAAGAAGCTTGTATCAAGTTAATGATATCTACAAGAAACTTCAATGCTTTCTTCATACATAATATGCCATAAAAACGACCTTTTCAACTCAACAAACTGTTCGAGTTTGATACTCATAGCTGTTCGAGTTTGATACTCATAGCTTTTGGGTTGCATTGATCGAGTTTTTCAAGTTGAACACTTAATATGTGTAACGGCCCAAGCCCACCGCTAGCAGATAGTCCTTTTAGGGCTTTCCCTCAAAGTTTCCACACCCTTACAAAGGGTGTTTTGTTCTCCTCCACAACCAATGTGGGATATCACAATCCACCCCCCTTCAGGGCCCAGCGTCCTCGCTGACACTAGTTCGTTTCTCTAATTGATGTGGGACCGCCACCAAATCCACCCCCTTCGGGCCCAGCGTCCTTACTGGCACACCGCCTCGTGTCTACCCGCTTCGAGGAACAACCTCCTCGTTCGCACATAGTCCGGTGTCATTTGTAACGGCCCAAGCCCACCGCTAACAGATATTGTCCTCTTTGGGCTTTCCCTTTCGGGTTTCCCCTCAAGGCTTTAAAACACGTCTGGTAGGGAAAGGTTTCCACACCCTTATAAAGGGTTTTTCGTTCTCCTCCCCAACCAATATGGAATATCTCAATATGTTTACCTAAAAACATAATGATTACACCTTCTCCGAGAGAAAAATAGATAGTAAATTGTTCATGGGTTAGGTTAAAAAAGTCATTTTCAACTCAACCTCGAGTCTAATACTTATGGTTTAGATTGGATTGATCGAATTTTTTCGGTCATCAGATTTTCAAACACTTGTTTAGTATGTTCACTAAATGATTAAACATTCTCCAAGAAAAAAACGTCATGGTCATGTGTAAACCCTATCGAGTCGATCCAATTGTTCGAGTTTAATATTCATGTCGAGTTTTTTGGATCATCAAGATTCTCGAACATGTTGACCTAATAAGAAAAGAAAAGAAAAGAAACATACCTTAAAAAGCCAGATTTTGATGAAGCTCCCACAACAATGTTCTCTATGGCTGTATTTGCAGCATACTCAGTTAAGGCCTTAGCTATGTCTGTATCTTCCAACACAACATCTTTGCATTGAATCTGAAACTCAGAAAATTATTATTATTATTATTATAAATAATAGATAAAAATTGAATCTTCAATTAAATAAAATAAAATAAATAAAGCTTACATCTTTTCGAGTACAAAAGCAACGAAAAGGAAGGAATAATTCTCTAACGCCAGCTTCAGGGTCAGATTTCATCTCTGCATCCAAAAAGAGCTTCATCATTATATATATGGTAATAAAATTTAATAGAAAATGAGCAAAATAAAAAAAAAATTGCAAGAAATACACTAAAATTATGGGTTTTTTTTTATATATTTTATAAAAACAAATAATTTCGGGTTAACTGAGTCACCATATCAAAAAGGGAGCGTAAAACTAATTTTAATATTCACTTACGATAAAGGCTTAACTTAAAGAAATTGATACATAAGAGATGAAATAGAAAGAAACTTTCGAAAGATTAAATTCAACAAAATATTCTCATCATTCGTTGATGAATAAAGTTTATATTCGACTCATTAAGACATACATCCTAATAGTAAAATGTTCTTTCTCATATCTAACCTAAAAATGACTCAATAATCCGCCCACCAACGACTACTAAATTCAAACTCAAACTATAAAAGTTGGGTTTGGTTAGGTCTTTTATTTTTGATTTGGGTTGAGTTAAACTTTTGCAAAAAAACAAACTTGGTTCGGGGTTAATGTTTACAAACCAATGAGATTAACCCAATCCAACCCGTATACACCTCTCATTGCTTCTTAAAAAAAGATGAAAATCCAGAGGAATGGAGAATCTAAAACAAAAACAAAAAAAAAACGAAATTGTGATATGAAAAATAAAAAAGTTGAGAGAGAGTACTTACTTAGGGAAGAATTAGAAGGGGATCTGAGTTTGACATGAACGAGGAAAACAGTTTGGCCTCTACGAAGCAAATGATCAATTGCCCATTTGAGAGCCCCTTGGCTGCCTTTGTCTTTGTCAATGGCCACCGCCACAAATCCATTCACATTCAATCTCTCTTTTCTGTCTAAGCTGTATCTTGGTAACCACATTTCCCCCCCCCCCCCCCCCCNTTTCTCTCTCTAGAACAAGGATTCAAACAACCTTCATATCCCTTTCTCTCTCCCTCATTTTCTGGTTCTTATTTATAGTTATTTTCGTTTTATTTGATTCTTTCAAACTGTAACCGTTGCCTCCATCTATTTCGACCTTTGACTATTTTTTACACTTTTCAATTATCCTTGATTCAAATTCTTTTATATTTCTTATGGCATGTGACTTTTATTCTTTGATACATATAGTCTTCCATTTACCATACTAGAGGGATATTTTTCCTCTTTAAGTAAGGATATCATCTCATTTAATTCTTCGAGAGAACTCATAGATCATTTTAAGAAAGTACTCCCTCATAGATCATTCTAAGAAAGTACTCTATCTCACCACCATAATAATTTATTCATAGACCATTCCAAGAAAGTACTCAATTTCTTTGGTCACGTTATGAAACCATATATGCAAAAAAAATCTTCGTGGGAGGGGCATGTTCGTATTATTGTGACCTTCATGAGCATTTTTGTAATTTGCCAATTATAATATTTTACTCTAAAAATCCAAACTTTTTCTAAAAATTCTTGATCATAGGAGAAGTTTACTTGGAACTGANCAAAATTGATTTGACCAAAGAGAAAATTTGAATCATTAAATTTTAGGTTAATAACATATATTTTAACTAGTTTAGTTATCTATATTTTCATTTTCTAACAGAAAGTCAAATAAAAATTATTTTGAAATTTTGAAATTAAGTTTTAAAAAACATGCAAGATATTATGAATAATCAGTCCCAATTTTAAAATAATGATTACTAAACTGCTAAAATTTTAAATTATGAAATATAGTCGTATTTAATTATTTAGATTTGATTGAATTTAAATAAATGAAAATTTTATAAATTATTTCGGTTCATAGATTCAAAAAAATTAGTTTGAGTTCAACCGAACCAACTCAAATTTATTGTTAATTGAAAAAAATATTTTTGTTGTTTATAATACAATTATATACACATATATTTAATATAATTTTATTTAATTATATAACTATTATTATTATTATTATTATTTATTCTCAGACAACCCTTAAAATTAAAAAAAAAAAAAAAAATTATAAATCTTAATTCAATGTTTGAAAACAAAAAATAAAAAAAAAAAACTCCAAACAGCCTCATCAACTCCAACCCAATCAGATTGGGTTGATTGGATTGAGATGAGTGCATAATTTGGTTCGGCGTCTGAATCCACCCCAAAAAAATAAATAATAATAAAAACGCGTTTTAAGAATATAGTAAAGTGAATTTTCGACAAAAAAAAAAAAAAAAAAAAAAAAAAAAAAAAAAAAAAANAAAAAAAAATCACCTGATCTCTTAAAAATATAGTTTTAGAAAAATGAATAGTTAAATAAATAAATAAAAATCTAACTCAATAGAACAAAATATGATAAAAGAGATAAAGACAGAAGAGGATGCAAAAATAAACATTGGAAACCTGGAAAATGTCGGCAACGTTTTGGTGTTGTNGATCTCTTAAAAATATAGTTTTAGAAAAATGAATAGTTAAATAAATAAATAAAAATCTAACTCAATAGAACAAAATATGATAAAAGAGATAAAGACAGAAGAGGATGCAAAAATAAACATTGGAAACCTGGAAAATGTCGGCAACGTTTTGGTGTTGTTGCTCGAATGGTCAGCTTGAAATTTTGTCCGTAGGAAGAGAGATGGGAAGATTCAAAACTCCGATGAGTTCACCTGCGAGAAGAACTCAAACAAAATGGATTTAAACAGCCATTTACACAAGGAGTTGAGGAAGGGCATTGAAGAATATCTCTTACTTGGTGGCTTAACGAACAGCCAAATGCAAAATGAGAGTTACTCTTGATCTTCGAGCAGGCTATGGAGATCATTAATGGTGTTGAGAAAATCTTCAAGACATTTGATAAGCTTGCTCCCTTGACGCCTAATGGAATTAGTTCGGACGTTGTAGTTGTCGTTGTCGTTTTTTTCGTCCGACGTTGCATATTCTGCATTCTCAGACACAATTGCTTGAACTTTTTCTGCAGTTTCAAGCAATTTCTTCGCCATCGTTTGCTCTTCGGGTTCGGTGCTATCGGTCGTCTTTTCTCCATGGCTTTTGATGTAGCATCCACGACGCTCTACTTCCGGAGAGCTCACCGGAGGTTCTTCTTCTTCTTCTCCCTCACATTTTACAGATTTCTCAAGAGCTTGATTTCTTGTGGACATTGAACAACGTCTTTGCCTTTTAGGGCCTAACATGACAATACCAGAAAGAAGAACAAACTAATATTAGGATGTCAAAAGAACTCTAATAGGCAATCCTGTCTCATCAGGCCTTGTTATGATATATGTTAGCAGACCTCTAAAGTTCAAAATTCACCGAATGAATTAAAGAACCAAAAAGATCTAGATCCCGAAATGGCTACTCAAGATGGAGATTCAAACCTTCGACATTCTGGTTGATGATATAGAGTTATTTGTAGATCGGATATCATGTTACTCTGGATTTAATACCAAAACAAAAAATACAAGAATTTCAAGCACTTGTTTCTATTAATTTTACAGCATTAAGAACAAGAAGAAAATAATAAGCAGATTGAAAATGTGAGATCCCACGTCGATTAGAGACGAGAACAAAGCATTCTTTATAAGGGTGTGAAAACCTTTCCTATATGCGTTTTAAAAACCTTGAGGGGAAGCCCGAAAGGGAAAACCCAAAGAGGATAGCAGTGAGCTTGGGCTGTTACAAATGGTATCAGAGCCAGACACCGGGGGTGATGTGCCAGCAAGGAGCATTCTTTATAAGGGTGTGAAGACCTTTCCTATATGCGTTTTAAAAACCTTGAGGGGAAGCCCGAAAGGGAAAACCCAAAGAGGATAGCAGTGGGCTTGGGCTGTTACAAATGGTATCAGATCCAGACACCAGGGTGATGTGCCAGCAAGGAGGCTGAGCCCCGAAGGGGAGTGGCACGAGGCGGTATATCAGCAAGGATGCTAGGTCCCGAAGGGGGGTGGATTGGGAGGTCCCACATCATTGGAGAAGGGAACGAGTGCCAGCGAGAATGCTGAGCCCCGAAGGGGAGTAGATTGTGAGATCCCACATTGGTTGGGGAGAAGAACATAGATTGTGAGATCCCACATCTGTTGGGGAGGAGAACGTAGATTGTGAGATCTCACATCTGTTGAGGAGGAGAACGATCACTGAGCCCCGAAGGGGAGTAAATTGTGAGATCCCACATCGGTTGGGGAGGAGAACAAAGCATTCTTTAAAAGGGTATGGAAACCTCTCCCTAGCAGACACATTTTAAAATTTTTGAGGGGAAGGTCCGAAAAAAGAAAGTCCAAAGAGGACAATATCGGCTAACGGTGGGCTTAACCGTTATAGAAAATTTCCTCACTGATCAAGAAACAAAAAATGACTTTCTTATAAGCAAACTATCAGAGCTGGTCCTTGCAATTATGTTCATGCCCCATTATGCTAATCACAGGGAAGGCCTTGCTCGCCCAAGGCCGGCAAACAAAGGTTGTTAAGTCATTAAGTGAAGCAAAAAGTGATAGTATCAAGTGTATTCAAAGAAACTCTAAAAGTGTACAAATTCACATGAAAGCTTGATACCATAGAAATGTGATCTATAAGCACTCTAGGAAACAAAGAACCATACCAGGCTCTGCAGCTTCATCTACCTTCTCAACCGCAGCCTCAGGATCGCTATCAGGCTCCGTATCCGACTGATTCGCCCTCATCGATACAACATTATCGATTGCTTTGAACAGCTCCTCGTCAAAGTTATCAGGAAGTCCCAATTCCTTTCTCCTTTCACTTTCCAAACACCAATACGAATCATCATCCGGCATCTCTAACTCCCATTGCCTGATAACATCATGTTCAATCAGCAAACAGTCCCACTTCCTCCTGCACTGATTCGAGTTCCGAGCCACATCCAAAGACGTGCAATTCTCTGCAACAATTTTCCATTTCTGAAAGCTAGACAAAGCTTTCCAACAATCCGCCTCCACAGCTGCAATCACATTAACAAGAACGAGGCAATCCGCCGCTGTCCAATCCGGCGCTATACGAGACCGCGTCCGACGAGAACCTGAAACCTCCGTTCCACGTTTGCCGTCCTCCTCCTTCATTTCGTACTAAAATTTTCTTCGTTTTTCAGTTTAGAAATTCTTCAGCTCTCTATTTCAATCCAAATTTCTTTACCTATAATGCAACATCTGACAACGGAAAATCAAACGCCATTCCGTAATAGAAACCGGAAAATGTGAGATGAAATCGAAACGGTGTTGATTCGCCGACAAATATATGAAGAATCGAAGGATTACAATCTCGATTTTCTTCGTCTATCAGAGGAATTTAGAAGTGAATCAAAGTAGAACAGAAAAGAGTGTGTGGAAAGATGGAAAGTAATCGAAATTGCAAGATAAATCGAATGAATAAGCGTTATGCTGCAATGCGGAAGATCTTTTCAGTAGAGAGAGAGTTGTTCACCTTACCAATTTCCGATGAAGTGAAGGAGCCAGAACCTTCTACACTGCCCACTCGCTCGCTTCGATGCACAATCTTCGCGCTAAAATAGAAGAACGCGTAAATGCCCCAATCTCCATGGGTTCATAACGCGCACTTTCCCACTACACGAACTGAATTTTAAATTTTAAATTCTTTTATTTTCATTTTTCATTTTAATTTTTTTTTTTTCATTTTTTCATTTTTAAAGCCAAAATTATAATAGAAATGAAATTAAAAATTTAAAAAAAAAAAAAAAAGATAAAAGTGGTTAATTTTTCAAAAGTAAAAAGTCCAAAATAAAAATAAATTAAAAAGAGAGAGATTAAAATGAATATTTTCACGTGCAAAATTATAATTATAATAAATTAAAGTTCAAAGTAGATAACTAAAATAGTATTTAAATCTTAAATACAAATTTTTTTTAATAAATAAATAAAAATAAATATATCTTGATTAACATTAAATCAACTCAAATACAGTGTTTTTATGTTTAAATATAATATATAAAATACTCCCCTTTTTCCTTCCAAATATATATATATATATATATATATATATATATATATATTATAGAATCCATATCTCGAAATAAGAAATTTGATACTTCTAACCTGTAAAACTGTCAATATGTCGATGAAAATTTGATGATTCGGTTGTTAATCTCTCTTCATTTGTCATTAGTTTTCATTGTTGTCTCGTGCATGGGCTCCTACCTTCCCTTGATTTTCAACGTTGGGTTGAGCTCAAAATAAATGTTGACCGACTAATGTGTACATCTAGCTCGATCTAGACCAACATATGAGTCGATCTACTTATGATGATTAAACAATGAACGATAAATGCCACGTCGTTGGATAATCTATTCCTTTCCACTAACTTTGGGGGAATATTAAACTTAGGCCACGTAATGAAGCGGATGAGGCAATGAAGATTGGACAGAGAGGAGATGACAATAACAGTGATTCGCTATCAATGTCCCCAAGTGTCCTGGTTCAATGAACCAAGGTTGCTCCACCTTCACCTTTCATTTTCATTTACTATCATGGACCGCAAGTTAATTTTGATTTGTGGATAAAATTGTAAGCGATTTTAAAATACGTGAACAGATACACGTTTCCATATCTTTATGAGAAATGCTTCGTTTCTCTATCAAATCAACGTGGGGTCTCACAATCTACCCTTTTGGAGGCCCAGTGTCCTCACTAACACGCTGTTTGGTGTCTAGCTTTGATACCCTTTGTAACAGCTCAAATCTACCGCTAGTAGATATTGTCCCACTGGGTTCTTTAAAGAGCTTCCTCTCAAAGTTTTAAAATGTGTCTACTATAAAGAGAGTCTAGCCCTATTTCGAACAGTGTCTTGCATCGTCCCACGACTGACTCTGATATCATTTATAATAATCCAAGTCCACTGTTAGCAAATATTATAATTATTCTTGTCATATTATATATATTATAATTTTAAAAAATAATTCTATTAAACATTAAAAAAAAATGTCTAATAAAATCATATACACTAAATCATTTAAATATCTATAGAGAATAAATATAAATTCTAGTGATATAGGGTTGGTAGGTTGAAAAGTTTAAAAAAAAAAATACAATTTCAATAAATTGCATTAAATTTGTAAATCTTTAATTTATTAAAGTAATTATAAATTTGTGTAACTGATAAGATTATTCCTTCTTTCCCTTTGGATGGGAAGAGAACAAACCAATAGAAAACATGGGAGAGAATTTATTTATTTATTTTTATATTTTTTAAGGTTGAAACAAAAGATAGACTCTAAGTAGAAGAGATATTTACAAGTTAGAAGAGATATTTACAAAATAGACTGAGAGATCTTTCTTGTTGGTCACTTACTCCTATTTTAATTATCATTTTTTTTTAAATTATTATTTATTTTTGTAATAATCGATCCTATTTCCTACCAGTAATTTGCGAAGATTGAATTTTAAAAAAAAATAATAATAATAATATATTTTTTTTATTAAAAAATTTACAAAACACCTCTAAAATCTAATAACATATATACATGTAAAAATAAAGTGAGACAAAGTTAAGGATAGAGATAGAGACGTCTGGAACTTTATTTAGTTAATAGAGAAAATTTTCTCTCCCTATTTCTTCCTCTATTTATTCGGTTTTCACGAGACACGACCTCAGGAGTTAATTGGACATCTTTACCTCTAATGTTTGTTTAATAACCATTTATATTTTTATTAGTAAAATTACTATACTTGTGGTCTATTTCTATTAATTAAAAAAATTAAATTAAAATTTAAAAATTAAGAAAATGTTTCTAAATTTTTAAATATTTTGTAAAAAAAAAAAAAAAAACTTAATTTTAAAAAATTAAGAAAAAAAACAAAATGGTTAGGAAAGAAACCTAACAATATTAAAGATTCTGTTTAATCTCCAAGTGGGTAGAAATTTTTGTCTCCATTTCAACATATTCAACTCTTGTTCTAAAGCCAACACTTTTGACATTTTATATTATTTTTATTACCAAAAATAAATAAAAAAATAATAAATTTGACAGAACAGAATCTGTCTTACAACCTTACAAGTCATGCGGAAACGGATAATATATTCTATACGTCGTCGTTCGTGCCCGTCGTGGAATAGCCCCCCCCCCCCCCCCCCCCCCNAAGTGGTCTGAACTCCGTGGGGAGGGGTTTCAGTTTGCGTTCATGTTCGTGCACTATAAAGAGTCTCAATGCTCGCTTATTGGATCTCTCTCGAAAAAATACCATTGTCTTGGAAGGGAGAGGAGAGAGAGAGAGAGAGAATCAAGAGAGAGGGAGGAAGAACAGAGCTCAACCACTCTCAAATCTCGATTTCGAAGCTAAAACCCTAACATCTTTTGGCTTGAATTCCTCCCTATTTCTCTCCGTCGTTGATTTTTTTTTTGCATTTTTTTCTCTCTCGCTCGCTGTTCTTCGCATTGTTCATTAGATCAGAGGAAAAGAGAAGAGAAAAAAAATCTCGCTCGTCCTCGTCTTTCTCTCTCGTTTTCCGGGAAAAGTTTTCGGATCTTCGCGTAAGAACTAAGTTCTTTGTGTCTATATATACCGTGATGTTCTCCATATGCTCTGTTGATTGATCGAGATTTTTGGCGTTTTTTTTCTTCTTCCGGTTGTTTCTTGATTAATTTGTGATGCAATGCGGGCTGTTATTTGTCGCACTCTACGTTTTTTTGTATTATCCGCTTGAATTCTCCGTTCGTGGTTTTAATTTTCTAATTTGAGTTTTGGAACCAAGGCGAGTGCGTTATTGGTCTATTTATAGACCATTGATGGCGATTTCAGAAACATTATCCTCTGATTTTTTCTTTATTAGTAATATTCCCTTTCTTCTACCTCTTTAAATCTACATTTTGATTTCTGATGAGTAGATTTTAGGCTAACTTTTGAATCATAGAACTAAATTCTAGTCAAATTTGTAGGTTAACCTTTGAATGCTTAGGACTTGTTCGATTAATCTTGATTATTGTTTTCCTCTTTTTCAGGAGCTTTATAATCATGGTGTTTTGGGTATTTGGATATGGCTCACTGGTGTGGAACCCAGGATTTGAATTTGATGAGAAAATTGTAGGTTACATCAAGGATTATAAGCGCGTATTCGACCTCGGTAAGTTTACTATTTCGAGCTAGAAACTGTTGCAGATGTTCTTTTCAATAATTAAAATCATCCATTCAGTTTTGATTATGTACTGGATATGTTAATTTTCTTGTTCATAACAATCTGCCTCATATTTGGACCAGCATGCATTGATCACAGAGGTACGCCAGAAAATCCTGCTAGAACTCTCACGTTGGAACAGGAAGAAGGAGCTATCTGTGTAAGATTAACTGATCTAAATACGATTAACTGAAATTAGTTTTTTCAAATTAAAGAAATTACAACTTTTTTGGCAGTGGGGAGCAGCTTTCTGTGTGCGGGGGAGTCCTGAAAGGGAACGAGCAGCAATGGAGGTAACTTAATATCTTTTCAAATTTATTTTATGAAAAATATAAATGGTTGAGTTATTTGGGTGGCGCAAGAGTCTTCTTATCTATCATCTTCACGGTTTGTGGTTGAATCAATATAATAACCCTAGCTGCTTCATATCCCTTTCTTCATTTGGAATTTTGTGACTTTAACTTTTCCTTCTGGAACTTCATTCCCAAATCATTTGGAAGTTATGAAAATTTGTCCTTTTCCTTTTTGTGAATTGCAGTATTTGGAGCAGAGAGAGTGTGAATATGATCAAAAGACATTGGTTAACTTCTACAAGGTGAGATTATGAATTGGTTCATGTTCTTCTCAGTATCGTCAAATTGAAGTTCTATGTTTTTAAGAAGCCGGTTCATATTATTGATATCATTAAATTGAAGTTCTATATTTTTAAGAAGCCGATTCTATGAACGGTTCATATTATTGATATCATTAAATTGAAGTTTTACAATTTTAAGAAGCCGATTTTATAAACGGTTCATACTATTGATATTGTTAACTTGACGTTCATACATTTTTAAGAAGCCGATTCTATGAATGATTCATATTATTGATATTCTTAACTTGAAGTTCTACATTTTTAAGAAGTCAATTCTATGAACGGTTCATATTATTGATATCGTTAAAGTTAAGTTCTACATGTTTAAGAAGCCGATTCTATGAACGGTTCATAGTATTGATATCGTTAAATTGAAGTTCTATATTTTTAAGAAGCCGATTCAATGAACGGTTCATATTATTGTTATCGTTAAATTGAAGTTAAGAAGCCGATTCTATAAATGGTTCACGATTCTATGCATAGCATCCTCCATCATTGATTTTAACTGATCTTTTGAGGTTCTACATTCAGGAAGTGGACTCTCCTGAGCCAGCGCTTACAGGAGTCATTGTGTAAGTGCCAGCCTTTGCTCTTTATGATCTTCCTCTTATCTGAATGTAATTTGAGCAAAAGGGTAGCAAGAAAAACAAAAGTTTAAACTTATATCTGCACTTCGTTCAAACTTTTCGACCAATTTGTATCGTTCGTACATACGCAGGTTCACGTCAACTCCCGACAAAGAAGTGAACAAATATTACCTCGGTCCAGCTCCATTAGAGGACATGGCTAGGTAAAATGGTAACATTTTAACATTATTTTTTGTGCTAGCCTTAGTTCCTCATTATCCTTGGTTCACTTTTAACAGACAAATTGCAACTGCTTCTGGGCCTTGTGGAAACAATAGAGATTATATTTTCATGTTAGAGAAGGCGTTGTTTGACATAGGTGAGCTTTTGGATAGTAATGGCTGGCTTCTTTTGGTTTGTTCATCACCATTTGTGTAGGTATATAAAAATTTCTTATCTTGCACCATAGGTCACGAGGAGGAAATGGTGATCGAGCTCGCGAACGAGGTGAGAAAGGTCCTCGATCTCCTCGAGAATGGAATCTCGATGGAGAACAAGCTGCTCGGAGCAGCGCCCCACGTAGTAGTACTCAACCCGCACTTACCGTCCTTAGAACTGCAACCACTTCCAGAAGCCATAGCCACAGATTCGTGACCTCCTAAATCTCACAAACCAGGCAAACCAGAGACTTTGTAGTGTGATGGTTAACAACAGTTCAGTTACTACCATTTGACCTGTACTTGTACTTCTAGGAATAAACTTCGCAATTTGTTACCGTTTTTGGTTAGTTCTGTATGTTTCACGGCCTTGAACTTTGGACATTATAATCAAGTTCTAAGTTTATTTGAATGAACCATAACTGCTGCAAACATGTGGTTTGGATTTCCAATTCGGTTATCAACCTAACAATTTGTAACCGTTCAAGCCCATCGCTAGTAAATATTGTCCACTTTGGTCCGTTATGTATTGTCATCAACCTCACGGTTTTGAAACATGTCTACTAGGGAGAGTTTTCCAATGGGATCTAGCAATCTACCTCTTTGGTGTCTGGCTCCTCCCTGGACACCGTCTAATGTGTGGCTCGATATCATTTGTAACAGCTCAATCCCACCGCAACATATATTGTCTGTTTTGACCGGTTAGCTGTCAATCTCACAGGCATCTATCAGGGAGAAAATTCTACACCCTTTATACTTCTTATCTTAGATGTGGAATCTTCGAAAACATTTCTCAAAACTAAGATTTTAAACTGATTTTATTTTTGTTTTTGGTTTTAAAAATTACTTCTCACTTCAAATATTTTTCCTTTTACGGTTTCAAAAGCAAACCAAATTTTAAAAACTAAAAAAAAATAGTTTTTAGAAATTAGTTTTTTTTTTTTTTTTTTTTTTTTTTTTTTTTTNAAATATAATTTTAAAACGAAAAAAAATGAAATAATTATTATAAGTGTTAGTATTTCTTATTTTTAGAGTTTTTTTTTTTAATTTGTTGGAGGATTTGATAAAAATCTCATAATTAATCGTTATAGTTTAATAAAACTCTCATAAATAAGTCTTTAATAATTTTAATAATTTTAACCTTCATAATTATAGAACTGAATTATAAAATTCTCATAAATAGTCTTTAATAATTTTAACCTTTATAATTAGCAATTAGTATCTAATCTTTTAGATCATTTTCAATTTAACTTTTAACTTTTTACCATTTTCAATTTTATTTTTTTACCTTTATCCATTTATGAATTCTGAATTAAGTTCTTCAATAAAGATGGTTGAAACTAACGCTAAATTATGTTTTATTAATATGAATACACGAAAATTTAATCTCTCGATCTTTAAATTTATCATAGCCTTATTAGACACAAATTTGAAATTTTAGAATCAATTATTAGATATACAATTTAAAATCATCTAAAATAGGTAAGTTAATTTTTTTAAAAATGAATTTGTTAGATACATATAGCACAAAATTGAAATTTTACAAACATATTAGACATAAAATTGAAAGTTTAGAAACCTATTAGAGACTCCGAAAGTTATAATGAAATAGACATATATCTCAAAGTTTAAAGACATAGATTTATAATATAATTTATTAATAAAATAATAATGACATATAGCCATTATATTAATAGATTAAAAGAGAAATATTTTATTAATAATTTTTATCATACGTCAAAATTGAGACTTTTTAGAAAATTAATGATAAATTGAGAATTACCTTTAACAAACTAAAGGACTTTTTTTTTTATTATTATTTATTTATTTTTTTTGTAAATTTAAAATTTTGAACTGAAAATTAGAATTTACTCCAAATCCTATAATTTTGAAAGGTAGAATTCACAAAAGAAATCTAAATAAACTAAATTTATAATTTGACTTATTTTGTTAATGGAGGATTGTTTGTAACTATTTCTTGAATTAAAAATATACATAAAAATAAATTAATAAATTTATTTATTATAAAAAAATATAAATAAATTAATAAATTTATTTATTATAAAAAAATATAAATAAATTAAAAATATAAATAAAAACAAAATAATATTATTAACAGCGCCAGGTGGGTGAAATAATCGGGTTTGATACGTTATTTATAGCAAACAAGTTCATTTGTATTCTGGTTGGAGACAAATCCCAGAGAACATTTCAGCGGAAAATGGATTCGGCATCTCTGGCTTCTCTCGCGCCTTCTCTCGCGCCTTCTCTCGCGCCTTCTCTCGCGCCTTCTCATACGCAGCAGAATCTTCACAGAGTCTTCGTCTACGGCAGTCTCTTGTCTGATGAAGTCGTCCATATCCTCTTGAAGCGCACTCCTCAGTCCTCTGCTGCCGTCCTCAATGACTAGTTCGTTCTTTCATCTTCTATTCTTAATCTTTGATTTTCAAATCATCGCTGTTAGTTTCTTCTCTTTTGATGTATTCGAAGTAAAATCGTTCTGGTTTTTCGAAATGAGATTTCGGTTCTCCATTTCAATCTTGTGATTTACTCGGATTTATGCTGTTTCTCTGTTTAATTCGTAGTTACTGGAGTATGCATGTTCATCTTCTGTTAAATATTGTTAGAGAACTGTTATGCTTGTTTCGATTTTTCTAGGTTTTGTTGCTTAGTTGACATTAGCGTTATGATGAGAAAGAATTGCATTAGAAATATTCGTCTACTCTTAGCGTTTTGATTTGCTAAACGTCGCTGTTATTTCCTCTCTTTTTGGTAATTTTGGAGCAAAACTCGCATCGATGATAGGCTAATTCGTGCTGGTTTCGCATAGGAGAGTTTGATTTGCTACTCTTAGCGTTTTGATGAGAAAGAATTGCATTAGAAATATTCGTCTACTCTTAGCGTTTTGATTTGCTAAACGTCGCTGTTATTTCCTCTCTTTTTGGTAATTTTGGAGCAAAACTCGCATCGATGATAGGCTAATTCGTGCTGGTTTCGCATAGGAGAGTTTGATTTGCTACTCTTAGTGTTTTGATGAGAAAAAATTGCATTAGAAATATTCGTCTACTCTTAGCGTTTTGATTTGCTAAAAGTCGCTGTTATTTCCTCTCTTTTTGGTAATTTTGGAGCAAAACTCGCATCGATGATAGGCTAATTCGTGCTGGTTTCGCATAGGAGAGTATGATTCGCTCTATCAATCTTATGGTTTACTCGATTGATGCTGTTTCTTTGTTTAATTCGTCTTTATAGAAGTTTGTGGATATCGATCATCTATTACTTATTGTTAGGGAACTGTTATGCTTCTTGTGATTTTCTAGGTTATATTTCTTAGTTAATGTTAACGCATATGATAAGAAAGGATTACTTTAGAAATATTCTTCTACGTTTAAGCTTTTTGATTTGCAAATCAAATGATTCTCTTCAATTTATTCTTCGTCACTGTTACTTTCTTCTCTTTTGATAGATTCGAGCAAAATTTTTGCATCGATGATAGGCCAAATTTGTGTCAGTTTCCTTAACGAGAGTTTGATTCGCTGCATTGATGATTCGCTTGAATTTATGTTGTTCATTTGTTTAATTCTTCTTCTTAGAAGTTTACAGATGACGATCTCCAAATAATTAATACAAACTGTCACTGCATTGCTCTATGTGATTGCTCTAATTTTCAAGGTTTTGATTCTTAGCTTATACGATTAGGAAGGATTGTGTTGAAATATTATTTTATTGCTCGCTTGTATTCCCGAATTCATGATTGAACTCTGTAAATTTGCTCGAGAATTTGCAGTCAAAGATTAAGCATTAAAGGACGAGTTTATCCAGCGATCATACCTGTTGATGGCAAGAAAGTATCTGGCAAGGTTTGTATACCATCGCGTGTTGAATGATTATTAATGAATCTGAATGTTTTTTCCATGTCGTTTTATGGTTTTCATATTGAACTATCCTGTACTCTTACCAACTATCCCTTACACTGCAGGTTCTTTCAGGCATCACAGCCACCGAATTGGATATTTTAGACGCATTTGAGGATGTTGAATACAAAAGGAGCACAGTTGAGGTCACTTTAACGGTAAACTATTTGACTCATTTTGGTGCTCAAATGTGCTTTATTATCAACTACTTTGTACTAGATTTGGTCATTGAATTGGAAAACATAGATCCATTCCGATCAAGTACTCCCTACTATAAAATACTACCCTTTTGGAATTCGTTTTTATAATTTGCTATACAAACATATCAGTAGTTCTTCATTATTACTACCCTTCAGTAAATTGCTCGGAAGCTAATGAAAAGCTTAATGAACATTGAGATCACTTTCCGTTCTAGTGCGCTGGCAATATTTCTTATGGGGTTCATACCACTTAATTATTTATGCTAATGAAGATAGTTGAAACATATGTATATTTAATCCTCTCCACGATTGTGCTTTCTGATCTTTTTTTAGGCTATAGATGACCTTTTGCTGGACAGTCTTGAGAAGTTATTAGTTTATGTCTATATTTGGAACAACGAAAGGGATCCAGACCTGTATGGAGATTGGGATTTTGAGGTAAAAACTTAATCCTTTGTTGTTCCACTGCACAATATAACATTTATACATCATACCACGGAGAGGAAACTTTTCTGTTTTTGACCACTCATTTCACATGTTCTTGTGCACTGGGACCAGGGCATCTATGTTCTTATAGGGTTCACCAATGATTTAATCGTATACCAATATAAGAAATAAATTGAATCAAGTCTTATTGGTTTTTTTTTCTTTCTTCCACATTTTTTATTTCCCCGCCCCCCATTCTACAAATGAGATTATGATAGATTCTTCAAATTTAAATTACGACTCATTTAGTTACTTTCCTTGTGTTTATATCATAAATCAGATGCTGCATTGATCGAGATTTCTTAAATTTAATCTTAATTTCCTTGATAGGTTTTGGTTAGTTCGTTCCTCTAACCATAGTTCCAATAATGAACATTTTTTATTTCTCTGCTAAAATAACGGGAATCTTGTCTGCGGTGAGTTTGTAATTTTCTTTTTCCTCGTCTGGCATTTGCTTGTACGTGAGAATCTTGTCAGCGGTGATTTTGTTTTTTTCTTTTGTTGTTGTCTTTTTTTTTTTTTTTTTTTTTTTTTTTTTTTTTTTTTTTTTTTTTTTTTTTTTTTTTTTNCAGAACTTGGGAAGTTAAAAAGGGCGATGTGTAAGATTATTCTTTATATTCCCATTCGTTTTGAAATCTGAACAAGTTTATGTACTGCGAATCTTAAGGAGTGGAAGCGAGTTCATCTGGATGCTTACCTGGAGATGGTCAATGAGTTTATAGAAGAATTTGAGCATCAGCCCCCACAAGAACCATGCGCGGCCGTTGATGAAGCAGGACAGCGATGCGAACAACCACTGCACTCTCCAGGTAACACTAATACTTCGTCCAAACGTATTTTCCTGCTAATAAATAATCCTTCTATTTGTCATTCATACACCAATTTGCCAATTAATTATTGCTTATTTTTCAACAAAAAAAAAATATATATATATATATATGTGTGTGTGTGCGCTTAAAATTTTAACTAAATTAATAAAAATACTGCATAATAAAAATAAAAAATAAAAATAAAATGTCTATCAAATCTTAAATATTTCATTTTTTATTTTTAAATATTTTGAAATGAATTTAACCCGACATTCAAAATAGTTTGTTCATGAAAGCACTTTTAAAAATTATCCTGATATATGAATTTTGGCCTTAACTTCAATAACACTTAAAAGTTAAGTCTCTTGTATTTTTAACATAAGGTTCTTTATTATTATTTTTTTCTATACGTGCTTAGTTGTTGATAGACAACTATTTCACTTAGAAACACTAGTTTCCAAACCGTCTAAATACATTTATTTTCTGGGTTAAATTATAAGTTTATCCTGTTTTTATGTTTGTATTTAATAGGTTTTTAAAAATTTAAAAAGTATTTAATATTAAGTCTAATAGGTCTAAAAATTTTAAATAAATATATTTGAACTTTCAATTTAGACAGCATGTCCACCATTTTTTCTATATTGATGTGAAATAAAAATTCTATTTAATAGGACATTAAATTTTTAATTTTGTGTTTGATATATCAGCATTTTTTTTTTTTTTTTTTTTAAGAAATTAGGGGGATAAAAAATTTATAAGACACCAAAGACTTTTTTAGTAAAGCTAAAAGACTTGCACAAAATCGAAAAATTAGTGATTTAGTAGATATTTTTTTTTTAAAAAAAGTTGATTCAATTCAAGTACCCATCGCAAGAGACCTTTCTTCCCCCAATTTTATTCTTCTGAAAATAGGAAAGGAAAATAAAAGAGGATTCATTAGCAATGATACAAATAAATCAGAAACCAAAATCTCAAATTTTCTTATGAAAAAACCTTTTTAGTGCGGATGCGTAAATCTTTTAGCTTACTTGAAATATGGCTTAATTTAAATATGAGAGACCCGTCAACTTATTCTTAAATGTCTGAACTTTCCAGCACAAGAAGAACCTTCGAAACTAAACGGCGAGTAACCTGTCGCAGCTTCGTACCTCTGCTGAATCTGGTGGGATTGACCAGAACCCACAGTAACTCAAGTTTTAGGTCACTCGGTATTGCAGTCTCCTCTCTTTGCACCCCACTCGGTATTGCTTTCAAAACAAGACAATTTCAATATTTATTTGAACCTAATTCAATCCAAATAAATTGATAATACAACTCAGTTGTTTTTTTTTTTTTTTGTCACCTTAAACCGCTAGTTATGGTTAAGGTAAATTTATAGAAGATTTAAAATGTGTTTAAAAGATTACATTATATCATTTAAATGATAGGAATTAATTCAAGTCTCATATAAAACTCTCGCGCCATCAGATTATGACAAGTCTTCTCTAAACTCACTTATTTACAAAATTTTAACAAGAAAACAATGTAAAACTCTATGTAAACTCACTTATTTCAATAAAATCAAGTAGATTTGAACTTACATATCCTAGGTTTGAACCATGCACAAGTTAATTATTGAATAATCTTGTTAGAATTCTAAAACTTTAACCAAACAAATTAGCTCTAATGTTGTTTTCATAAAGTTTTATTCAATTTTCTACTATACATATATTTTTTAATTCGTGAGTATTACTGTGATTGTTCTAATAGAAACACAATGGCAATTAAAATTATAATATTATTTAAGGGTTGTTAAAATTGCAACACTTCATATATTTGGAGTGCAAAACATTAATTTTTTCCTCTAAATATAAAGTTTTAAAAGTGTATTTCTAAAAGTTTAGAAGACGAAATTTTAAAAGTGTATTTGTAAAAGTTTAGAAGACGAAATTTTAAAAGTGTATTTGTAAAAATTATTTTTTTTTAAATATATTTTTTTTAAGAACAGTTCCAAATGTGTTTTGGTTTTCTTTTTCTAAAAGGAATATACTTAGGGTTTTTTTCTTTTTCTAAAAGGAATATATTTAAGGTTTTGGGTATAATTTTAAAAAACCATTAAAAAAAACAATCGAACTATAAACAAATAAATAAAATGTCATCAAACATATGGGGATTAGAAATTTTGGCTAACCTCAATGCCCGGCGGGCTGCTGCCCTCCAGCACCTGGATTTCCCCTGCGCATACTAGTTAAGCTGTTTTTGCATATGGGACAAACTGTTCCGCCACACGCACTGTAACAGTAATGGCACTGCATCATGACAACATTCAAATTTCTTATGTACAATCAAACAATAGTCTCTCTTTTCGAATTACTGATGCAGAAGGGATGGACCTTAAATTTGTAGGGAAAGAAAAAAAAAAACTTTAAGGAGTATCATTGAAGACAAAGTAGATTATAGCACCTCAAGCATATTCCTTAAAAATGGTTCTTCGTTAAATAATCTCTTCGGACAAAAACAAAGGGTATCCTGTATGCCAATGCTTCATAACGGTTCCGTAACCAATTTTTCCTGAAAAAAGATGGAAGATTTGTGAACGTGTTTATATCCATCTGATAAGCTCGGCCAACTTCATAACGGTATTGGAGATAACTTGACATTATCTCCAATACCCAGTTTGTTCCACACCTAGCATAAGAAGTTAAGAAAATCACAAATGGAAAGCGGGCACTGCAGAAGCAAGACGTATGCAGGCAAATTATCAAAAACAAGAGAAAATAATGAATATAGAACAAATGTTTTAAAAAAATGCAACAAAAAAAGACAGTAGCAGAAAAAGGTAAAAAATAACTGTCAAGAAAATATAATTGGGCAGTATCCTGGGAGGCGGATTGGAACTCGCAGATGTGAATAACCTTCTGCAATCTGCATTAAAGCAGCCCAACAGTGAATGAAGATTATTGGAGGTGAGTTTTCCTTTGGCTAATTTTGGAAATTATCATGGGGGAATACTATCTCCATTGGTATGGGACTTTTGGGGAAGCCCAAAACAAAGCCATGAGAGACAATATCATACTATTGTGGAGAGTCGTAACTCCTAACATGGTATCAGAGCCATGCCCTAAACTTAGTCATGTCAATAGAATCCTTAAATATCAAACAAAAAATTGTGAACCTTGAAGGTGTAGTCAAAAGTGACTAAAGTGTTGAACAAATGGTGTACTTTGTTCAAGGGCTCTAGAGAAAGGAGTCGAGCCTCGATTAAGGGGAGACTATTCGAGAGCTCCATAAGCCTTAAGGGAGGCTTATAGTGTACTTTGTTCGAGGGGAGGATTGTTGAGGATTATTGGGAGTGAGTCTAACATTGGCTAAGTTAGGGAATGATCATGAGTTTATAAGTGAGGAATACTATCTTCATTGGTACGAAGTCTTTTGGGGAAGCCCAAAGCAAAGCCATAAGAGCTTATGCTCAAAGTGGACAATATCATACCATTGTGGAGAGTCGTGATTCCTAACATGTCTATACAAAGAGTTTATAGCATCATACAATGCAATTTCACTAACACATAAAATGAAGGACGGACTTCAATGAGACTGTTAATTTTCACATTTAAATTTTCTTTGGTTTTAGACGTGCAAAAAGTCTCTTCAATACAAAATTGTCTAAAAAATCACAATAATAATAACCAACATTATGGTGAAGGAGATTAAATGGCAGTTATTTCTAGGTGCCATCAAACTTAGTTTCTGTCCTAGGAAAGAGAGAACCATTTAAGGATACTCAAATACTGATTAAAATACTGTTTAAAAAAAAAAAGCACCTGCCAAACTATCGAACGGTGGTGATGACCAGCATCCATGGCATACTCTGCATAGATGAAATCCCAAGCGATCTGATAAGGAAAGAACATAGTAAATGTAGTACGCTGGTAGATTATTAGTAAAGGTCGATGACAACATGTCATACTTCGTAAATTCTGTATTTCGTATTGGGAAAAACTATCGTGGATGCCAGAAACTTCTCACCTACTCCAAGGATGCCAAGCGATCCACTGTCATTGCATCTGTCTGGACAGCCCCACAGTCCAACAATTCCTATAATTGATTAAAGAATATATAAATCCAACAGATACACGAAGGTTTATTTGCAACTAATTATTGCACGATGTTCCACGTGAATGTGATTGGAGTTCAACTGAAGCCTCATTTGGAATGCGGAAAGAAACTAAAATATCAAGCACTTAAGTTCAAATTCTACGAGTTCATGAAAAACAAGTTATATTAAATAAAACTTCCAAATTTTGGTTTATATATCTAAATTGGTCAAGTACACTCACCATTTGTTTGTCCAAGTTCTACTATATATATATACACACACATACAAGAAGAAAAGAAGAAGAAATGTATTAACAAAAACATGAAAATAAAGATTAAAAAACTATTCATAAAAAAGTGAATAAGAAAATAAGTTAGCAAAGTTATGAATATTTTTATTAATGTGAGCCTTAATTAGAGGAGGTGCTCGATGCATAAAAACATAATACAGTAACCAATAATATTAATATGAACCATGAAGCGCACATAGAAAATAAGAGTTACAATATCTAAAGACAAATCAAAATTGTTCTGCATCATATCCACTAGCAAAATCCATTAAATTCTCTTAACTGATAAATTATTGGAAAGATATTGAAACTAAAATTTGAAATGAAACGAACAGGCCTGATGAACAGCTTAACTTAGCGGCAATCACTAGAAGTCAGGCGTGAGCCTCGATCACAACCTTACCTTTCGAATGAACAACCCAGGCGACTGCATTGCAGAAGTAAAAACAAACTGAGGGGCGAAGGAAGCCACGTGTACCTCGTGGCCTGCAAGTATAAGATGTCGAACAACCTTTATGCACAGAACAATGTATTGCATTACCAAGCAATCTCAAGGGAAGAAGAAGAAGAAGATAAAAAATGTCGAACAACCTTTATGCACAGAACAATGTATTGCATTATCAAGCATTCTCAAGGAAAGAAGAAGAAGATAAAAAATGTCGTAAAGCAATGCATAGAACTTAAGAGTTGAACTATAGTTCCACGAAGATAAACCAGAAGACATTTCAGCAGGATAAGTAACATTGCAGGAAATGCAGATCAATCTAACCGAAACTTCCAGCGAGAGAAGGAAGTGTGATCAAGCACAGAAGCAATCTCTCAACATTCTAAAATTAATGAAACTCGTCAGGAGAACTGCCTTACAGAATTTTTAAACAACAAATCTGAGAACGGAAGAATTCAAGCTCGTAACGTAACGAAATCCAAACTCCATTGCATAAAAGAAGTGGAACACATTCAATCAAAACCGAAGAAATTTCAGTAAGATTTTCGTGATCTTCGACTCCAGAAGACTGATAGCAGAATAAGTTGCATAGCAGGAATGCAGAACAAAAAAAAATTGACATTCTGAGCGAGAGAAGAAAATGTGACAAAGCACCGAAGAAATCTCACGACATTCCAAAACTAGAGAAATTCGACGCGAGACTGACCTCGTAGAATTTCTTGACATCAAATTCAAGAACTGAAGAATCCAAACTCAGAACGGAATGAAATCGAAAACTCCATTGCATAGAACACATTCAACCGAAACGAAAAAGCTTCAGAGAGACTTCGTGAAGTTACATTACAGGAAACAAAACACACATCACAATAAATCTATATTTCGAGAAAGAGGAGAATGTGATCAAGCGGCGAAGAAATCTCACGGCATTCCAGAACTAGAGAAATTAGACGCGAGACTGACCTCAAAGAATTTCTTAACATCAAATTCAAGAACTGAAGAATTCAAGCTCAGAACAGAATGAAATCGAAACTCCATTGCGTAGAACACATTCAATCGAAGCCGAAGAAGCTTCATAAATACTTCGTGAAGTTACATTACAGGAAACAAAACACACATCCAAATAAATCGATATTTCAAGAAAGAGATTAGAATGTGATCAAGCACCGAAGAAATCTCTCGACATTCCAAAACTAAAGAAATTCAACGCGAGAACTATCCTTACAGAGTTTCTAAACAACAATTCCGAGAACGGAAGAACTCAAGCTCAATAGAAACGAAAATCCAAAACTCCTTTGCATATATCCAGCGGAAAAAACACAATCAAACAACAGAAATGAAATCAACATTCTGTAATGGAGGAACTTACCTCAATAACGCGAGTAGCGCAGCCGAAGCCATTGCCGGTGATGTAGTAAGCAACGACCTAACTATTCCTCGACGCTGAAACCGCCTCCGCCTCTAGTTGACTCCACATTCAATCCGGTAGATCTGTGCAGTCGCGTCTCTCGATCGAGCACAACTGATCAACATCATAAATCGCTCTCCTCGATTACTACAAATACATATCCAGTGGAGAATCGGAGATGAAATAAATCAAGGATACGAGCCAGAGCCAGAGCCAGAGCCAGAGCCAGAGCCAGAGCCAGAGCCAGAGCCAGAGCCAGAGCAGCGGTTGTTCCCTCGAAAATAGGTTGGGAATGAAGATTACGCCTCGTCATTCATCGCTATATATAGTCCCGAAATTCCCGCCAAACAATGGGAGAAGAAATATACTTTTAATAACCGGTTCATTTTTTTTGTTTTTAAAATTTTTTAAGTGATATTCTTGAAATTCAAACAAAATTATAAAAATAAAATAGAAAAACAAATTTATTTTTGAATTATTTTTTAAA
Source organism: Cucurbita pepo subsp. pepo (assembly GCF_002806865.2). NCBI lineage: Eukaryota > Viridiplantae > Streptophyta > Magnoliopsida > Cucurbitales > Cucurbitaceae > Cucurbita > Cucurbita pepo. Next base: position 2,158,826 of record NC_036639.1, on the reverse strand, counting down.
AACAAAAAATCAAACAGTTATAAAATAATTGCCTAAATGAGAATATTGACGAAGATTTTGTTCTCCATCTCTGCTCCCACCCACCCCTGCCCGATTATTAATTATTATTATTATTATTTCAAATAAGTTATTGTATTTGTTTGTTATTATTATTGTAAATAATGTAGTATTAAAATTTAAAATTATTCATTAATTTTTTAAAATTATTATTACCCTCCTCCCAACTGAAGTAACTAACTTTCCGATGCTACCCTTTCCCATTATACTAAGCCCCATTTTCACTCAATCCCAACCGTCCATTTCCATGATCATCATCGTCATCATCACTCCGTGGGTCCCACCAAGCCTTAATCCACTGCGACGCAAACAGAATAAGCCCAGCGTACGACATGTCGTCTACCACAAAAATAATTCATCAAAAATATCCCACGTGTACGATTGTGATGGGTGCTTATTTTTTTAATAATGAATGCAATTTTCCTCTTAGGTATAACGGCTCTCTAGATTTGTTAAAATAAAAATTAATTTTCATAATGTTTTTATTAAAAATAACTTTTGGAAGAGCCTTTTTTCATTGGTTTTAAACGCCCTATTTTCTAGAATTCGGTTTAAGAAATATTCTTTAGAATATTAATTTCAGTTTAAGGAATATTCCCAAATTCATAAGGTTTTGTTGAATTTGAAAAAATGTTAAATAATGAAGTCGGTTAGAACTTTTAAACGCATTCTAACTTCCTACTTTCTTAATTTAAATATCTTTTCTTTTATCTTTAAATATATATATATATGTATGTATATATGTATGTATGTATACTTATTAATGTATTATATTAAACAAAAATTGAATAAAAGCTTATAAACTCAATACCCACATCTCGAATCTCTCTGTTGGATTGTGATTTATTAAGAAATCTTTAAATAATAAATATTAAATTATATTCTTCTTTGGATGATGCAAGTCTCACATCTGCTAATTAAGGAAATGATCTTTATAACAACTCTCTCCATGAAGCTTTTTGGAGAAATCCAAAGCAAAGTAACCAGAGCTTATTCGTTGAGTTGAGTTATATATTTTGAAAATCGAAACTTCGAGTCGATTTATGGGTTGACATTTTTTTTGTGAGTCAATGACCAATTCAACAATAGGGTTATAACTCAACCCTACCTCTACGACCAATTCAACAATAGGGTTATAACTCAACCCTACCTCTACTTTCAAGATTATTGTCAGTATTAAGAATAATTGATGTTTGCAACCAAGGTTAGTAATTGCACTTCGAACTGATTTACGGGTTGACATTTTTTTGTCGAGTCAACCCAATTAACCCGACCAATTCAACAATAGGGTTATAACTCAACCCTACCTCTACTTTTAAAGATTATTGTCAATATTAAAAATAATTGATGTTTGCAATGGAGGTTAACAAGTTGCAATATTTGAGTTTTATTCGTTTTTTAAAATAATTTTTTTAAAAAAATTCTCATCCCAACCCAATCTTATTCGGATTGCTCGGATTATCAACCATATCAATTCAAATACAAACGATCTTCCCTACTTAACCCAACCCAAACCGTGTATGAGATGGATTGGACTATCAGATTCAAATATATATATATATATATTTAATTCGTTAACTTTTGTATTTACTTAAAATTATTTAGGAATAGGTAATTTATTAGACAACATTTTGTTAAATAGAAAACTTAATTAAAATTTTAAAAGCCTAAGGATTAGACTTTCCTCTAAAAAGGATTAACAATAATTCTTAAAATTATTAGAATTAAATAATTACAAATAATTTCATATACTTTGAATTTAAAAAAGAAAAAACATATTTAATTTTATCCCAAAAAATGGACGGTAAACCGAAGCACGGATTTTCTCAGCCCATTTTTCTTTAATATATATTTTTTAAAATAGATCCGTTTCAAACAACCAAATCACTTCCAAACCTGGAATTTATGGAATAACGCCAGCCAAACATGCAAAATCCCCATTTTGTTCCCATGTCAATTTTCAACCCCCAGAAAACATAAATAAATAAATAAATAAATAAAATTAGGGAAAGAGAGCAGATCCGGAGTATAAGCAAATATTTATAAAATTAAAAAAAAAAAAAAAAATTATTCATATATTTCCTCTTTCTTCATACATTTGATGTTACCTCGTTCAAGAAAAAGATTAAATGAGGAATCAAAAGAGAGAAAAAGAGAGATTTCTAATGTTTCCTTTTCGTTCTAAATCAAAATTCAATCTATCTGCACATTGGACTCTGCGGACGGTGCGACGGCGTAAGCAGCAGCGATTCCAACGAACAAAGACTCAAAACCTCCTCTCCGCCGAACAAATCTCCCTCCTTCCTCTCCACCAATCTCACCACATGTTCAAACACCGTTACCTCACAAGGAAGCCTCAGAACTCCAGTTTGTTGAAATCCGAACTCCTCCTCCGCCTCTCTCAACAGAATCTCAAACGCCGGATGCCCTAAGTACTGCGTCGGAATCACAAATCGCTTTTGCTCCTCACCGACGCTCACCGCTAAAGATCCTTTCGGTACGGACGCGCCGGAAACATCGCATCCGGCTGAGAGCGTCCGCTTCAGAAACTTCATGCTCTTTCCGCCAGATCCCGCCGCCGTGCCGGAGTATCTATTCGCCGTCTTTGATGAGTTCGCCAACTTCCGCCACTTCTTCAGGATCTGTTGAAGCCTAACGATGTCTCTGATTTTGTTAGACTTCTTTGAATCCATGGCGACTTTGGTTTTTGTTTTCGATTTGAGGAAAGTCTCAACCCTCGTTGCTATGAATTTATAGGCGGTTGGAATACGGATTTGAAAAAACGTAAAATTCTAATTAATTGGAGTAATTTTCTCCGTATTTTCTGTTGCGATACCCAAAATCGTCCAAAATAATAATATTTAAAATACTAATCAGAATTGCTACTATACCTATTTCTTATCCCTACACCTTTTCTTTTAAGTGAACGTTATATCTTATCCAACATTAAATTTTAAATTTGTGGAGCTAAACAATTTATTAAATACCATAAATTTAAAATAATTTTATATTAATTAGAACTAATAGTTTATCAATATTGTCAATATTATAGGTACTATTATTAATAATCAATAAATATATTTATTTTATCACGTGAAAATAGTTGCTACAATGATACTATGATTTTATAAATTATAAGTTAATAACCATAATTATATTACTAATTTAAACATGAAGATATTTATAATTTTACATATAATATTTTTTATATTATTTTTCATTAGGAATTTATTAATTAAAATAAAATAAATAATTAAAAAAAGTATTATTGTTATTAGTACTTAGGGGTGCGTAATCCAAGGCTTAAAAAATTGGACTAAAGTGTGACACTTTTGACAGTTAAGGCAATAACCTCTCGACTTTTATTTCCGGTAAAGATAACCCATGTGGGGTTAGCATATTGCATTAATATATATATATATATATATATCAATAATGGCTCGAAAGTTGAACCTCATCGTTCGTTGATGAAGGGCCAGGATCTATTGTATCATGGCCGTACACCTGTTGCATTTTTTAATATTTTAAATCAACGCTAATTTCATCATGTATATGAATTATTATAATTTTATTTAACGCAAGTCAATTTCCATTTTATTTAAAGGGAAAAATGGGTTAATAATTTATTATTGGATTTTTTTTTTAGTATAAATGTGTTTAAAATATAATTATATGATTAAAATACCATTTTAGTTGATGTATTTCATTTTATTTTAATTCTATTTAAAAAAAATTAAAATTATAACTTTGTTTATTTCAAGAAGATTCGAATCAATGCTGTAGCTCGTGGGTCCATTTTAGTTATACTTGTACAATAATATATATTAAATTTTTTAAAAAAATAAAAATAAATATAGTTGGCGAAAGAAGCGATGAGATGTCAGTTTATGGCAGGTTGATTTGGTTTCCAAAGCAAAGAGTCAAAGGGGCCTCGTACCGTTCGATTGTACTGTCCTAATTAATATATTTTGGGTTAAAATAATTTAAAATAATTAATATAAATTTAATAATAATGATATTTACAAAAAGCTTTTTATTTAAAAAAATGTAAATCTTAAGAAGTATAATATTTAAAAAATTATAGACTGAGTTTATAAAAGAGTAATTATTAAAATAAAACTTTAAAAGCGTAATTATTGTGTATTATTTTCTTACTTTAACTGATATTGTAACTGCCCTAACTGCCCTTTGGCTTTGATTTCGATGGAACCCATGTGAGAGTCGTCTTTCTTTTACAATTTCCAATGTCCGTCTCAAATCTACCTCCGTTTTCGAGGTTGCCCCATCTTTGCTTTCTTTCCGATTTGAAGATGGTCAAAATAATATAACCAAAAAAGAAACAAAAAAAGGTCTTGACCTTGTTTCGATGCTTGGACCTAGGAGTATTATTCTATTGTCTCGGTTAATGGTCTTTTGAACCCCTACTTGGTGCCTAAACCAAACGCCAATGTGCGGACGAATGAGGAGCGTGGGGGCGTGTCGGCGCGCCAAGACAAGCGCCATTAACCTCTCAGAAGCTTTTGCCTCGCACTTCGACGACGTTGTCCGCACGCCAAGGCCCATGCCATGGCTGCATGTTGAAGTCAAGGATGATGGTATTGGGTTGCCAAATTTTAAGCGGTAAAATACCGTGGCCCAATTTTTTTTTTTTTTTTTTTAAATCATTTTAAAAGCTAAGAAATTAAAATAAATTTCTCCTAATTTTAAAAATCCAATTCCAATTTTAAAATGTTTTTTTTTTGGCGTTTGTTCTCAAATATATTTGATTCCTATATTTGAAGATTTTACACATTTACTGTATCTTACACATTAATACGATGAATTTTTTAAAATTAGACATCGTAATATTTAGATTAACTAACGAAAAATTAACGTCGACGACTAAAAGTTAACATTAACGGTGAACCTCAAGGGTAAAAATGTAAAATCATAAAATTTAGGGATTAAATAGAAATTAAACCCAAAATTAATTTTTGAAATTTAGAAGCCGGTTAGAAAGTATAGAACTAAAATGATAATTTTTTTATAATAATAATAATAAATAAATCGTTTATTTATTTATTTATTGTATGAACATTAAATTATACTATTTTAGGGCGATGACGATGTAATGCTGTTTTAATATTTATATCATGAAATTTATGGGTTTTATAAATATAATTATTGGGTGTTTATATAATTTGTAATGTATAAATGTGGTTCTTATCAAACGAGGGTCCACAAAATACAAAATATTCGTGAAATAAAAATTAGAGTTGAATCTTGTTTGGCCCCTCAAAGGGTCGGTTCTAAATTCTAATATCTAAGAACTTCTGACCTCAATCGCAATTGGATATTAATTTTAATTTTAAAATATTAGGCATAAAAAAAAAAAACTAAATTTGTTGATGTCACTCTAGAAGTAGCCATGAGACAGGTTGGATTAACGAAAACTACACACTAAAATAAATTTAAATAATAAGTATTAAATGGCAAATTACAATAAAATAAGAAATCTTATATTATAAACCATTATTTTAGGTATTTGACTCATTTCATTTTTTTTAATTTTTTTAATTTTATATTTCAAAAAATCAAAATTGAACTAAAAATATATTGTTAATATTCAAAGTAAAGAATTTTTATTAATTTTTTAACACTTATTTTAATCGTGTAAATTATACACCCGTGAAAAAAAAAACTCTTAATTTAGTCATAATATCATTTAGACTTTATACATTAAATTATATTTCGATTATCAATTAAATTTAGTCTATGTATTTTTAATTAATATATTCATATTTTAACGTCAAAATTGATTAAATAAGGGATTCAATTTTTTCTCGTCCTCGGGATCATCTCTCCTAGTCTTGATCTAGCTAGTTCCCACCACTGAACATCCACCTTTCTTTCGTCTATAACGTGTTTTTTTTTGCTTGTTTGGATTCTCGAACATCGAATGAAAGCCAATGCGTTTTTCGAAGGGGGGTTTTGAAAAAAAGGCCTACCCAAAGAGATGTTGAAGTTGTGTATGAAGTATTCTCTATCTTCCGGTCGAAGACAAGGGATGGATGTCACCAGGCTAGGTCAACTCAACAGGGGGAGGGGGGAATCCTTGACTCTATCGAACAGAGCCGTGTGATAGGTGACTATCCAGCACAGTTCGGAGGGCACTTTTAGTATGCGTTGGTGAATAGAAGCCCCTCTATCAAGCAAGAAAGAAACGGCTCTGCCCACGGCGGAGTCGCCATTGACCATATTTATTATTATGGTAAATCATTGTATCAAGATGTCAATCTGAGATCTTATTTCGATTCGATACGTCCACCTACGAGACTAACCTTTAACTTTCGTCTTGCTAGGTGTATTATTTTACATTTTTCCAAAATCACATTCATTCATTTGGTCGTGATTAATAAAAATTAAATTAAAATTAGCGAGCAAATATAAATTAGAAAAAAATAATATTTTAAGCTTGAAATTTGAGTATCAACTCTGTCAAAGGTTTGAATGTACAAATTTAAATTACAACAAAGACTTTAAAATAAAATAATAATGTGGCAGGAACCATGAATATTAATTATAATTATAAAGATAAAAATGGGCAAGTGGTTGACTTTGACCTAAACAATAAGGGGCAAGGGCAATGGAGGGGAACGACAACGTGATCCGCACCTTAATGAAGTAATGAAGAGAATAATTAATGCGACTCCGTTACAACCCGATTAATTTAATACCCCAAAGGGCCAAACTCATTAAGCCACTCATTGCCCATCATCAATACGCATTATTTTTGCATAAGCAACCATATTATATGCTTCAAAAAATGTGAATTCAATACATGGAATTTTGGTAGTATAGTCTATTCTTTGACTATGATTTTATTTTAATTAATAAAATTGAATTGATTTACCGTTTACTCGAGATTGAGACTTTTTATTTTACTTAAAATGGTCATATTTACTGGAATTATATTAAAACAGGTTAGTCGTTGTTTATCGACTAGAAGTGAGTAATCTTAGAAGACGAGTGTTCCACTCAATTTTAGATATTGTGAACGGGTATTAAAGCCGTGGATGATCATAATAGAGTTTATAAATAAAGATATCCATTTAACCTAAACCGAGTAGGAAATCAAAGGGTCAGTGAGTGATCAAAGATTTATCTTTTTTTTTTTTTTGGCTAAATGGGTCGGAGACAAAAAAATTGTATTCCCTGTCCTGACTCTCGTCTTGCCTCACACGCACACAATTTGATAATTATGTTCTAACACTGTACGTTTGAAATATTTTAGGATATATTAAGGTTTTTATATCTTTCATGGAAATAATTCATTAATTATTTTGGTTGAATCTTTTGTTTTCTTAATATATATATATATATATATATATATATATATATATATATATATATATATATATATATATATATATATATATATATATATATATAT